>NC_041382.1:743363604-743412208 GCF_002162155.2 Triticum dicoccoides | reverse complement strand
AATGTTTGGGCCAAGTTACTAATGGCGCACCACTCCCACGGTGCGCAATTAGTAGTTTTGAAAAAATTAAAAAAATTACTAATGGCGCATCGTGGATGTGATGCGTCATTACTAGTTCAACTAGTAATGGCGCACCACTCCCACGATGCGCCATTAGTAGTTTTGAAAAAATTAAAAAAAATTACTAATGGCGCACATGTGATGCGTCATTACTAGTTCAACTAGTAATGGCGCACCACTCCCACGATGCGCCATTAGTATATAGTAATGACGCACCACATGTCTGGCGCCCCATTAGTGTCAATTCCATCTATAGCCCTTTTCCTAGTAGTGGGATGTGCAGAATGCGTTCCTTCATGGCGTTCTAGAGGAGGCAGTTTACATGAAACAACCACCTGGGTATGAGGTAAAAGGCAAGCAACATTATGTTTGCAAACTTGATAAAGCATTATATGGCTTAAAACAGGCACCTGGAGCATGGTACTCTAGGTTAAGTGTAAAGCTCCAAAGGCTTGGATTTCGACCCTCAAAGGCAGATACATCTCTCTTCTTTTATAAAAGAGGCAAAGTAATCATTTTTATGTTGGTATATGTTGATGACATAATTGTGGCTAGTTCATCACAGGAAGCAACTAATGCACTATTAGAAGATCTTAAGAAGGATTTTGCTCTAAAAGATCTTGGTGACTTGCATTACTTCTTGGGCATAGAAGTAAAGAAGGTAACAGATGGTATACTTCTAAGTCAAGAAAAATATGTGTCAGATATACTGAAGAGATCAGGTATGATGAATTGTAAAATTTCAAATATGCCTCTTTCAACTACTGAAAAGTTGTCGAAAGAAGAGGGTGAGCCTTTGGGAGCCGAAGGAGCTACAAATTATAGAAGTGTTGTAGGTGCTCTGCAATACTCTTCTGTTGCACGCTTATGGTGTGATAACTTGGCATAAAACACTCTTCTGTTGCACCTTATGGTGTGATAACATTGGTGCTACTTATCTATCAGCAAATCCAGTGTTCTATGCAAGGACAGAACACATTGAGGTTGATTATCATTTTGTTCATGAAAGAGTAGCCAAGAAGCTACTAGACATACGTTTCATCCTTACAAATGATCAAGTTGCAGACGGGTTTACCAAGGCCCTGTCATGGAACAAGTTGGAAGAGTTCAAGAACAATCTCAACTTGGTGAAGTTGTGATTGAGGGGGCGTGTTAAAGTGTATATTGTAAACATGTGTACGGTATGTGTATAAACCGTACATACGAGATAAGGGTTGCGTTGCGTTTGTAATCCGGTTGTTAGAGTAGTTACAAATGATTTCGTATATCCCATGTATAGATCATTATTTGGATATCAACCTAGCAACTACCTAACAACCAAACCCTGTAATCTATATGCCTATATAAACACACGACGCGTCCCTGTTAAGGCATATGCTTCACGCTACTTTTACAGACGGAGCCGTGGTACATGCAGTGGCCGGCGCTGTTGAGCACGATCGCGAGGAGTGGCAGAGTGGCAGAGTGGCTGGCGCTGCATGCAGGCCACGTTGGTGGTGCGGTGCGGGAGCGTTGAGCTGAAGGGCCAAGAAGGCCGCCTACTTCAACGCCCTCTGGATCGGGGCCCTATGCTGCGCCGGCGCTGTTGAAGCAGGACCTGGGATGTGCACACATGTGATGTGACTGAAGCTCAGCGTGCACACACAGGCACATGCATACATGTATGACAGTAAAATGCTACAATAGTAGCTGGCTAGCTCATTCTAATTGCACCTTAATTTTCTACACAATAGCTATAGGCGAGTCGCCTGAATTTGTAATTTGGGCATGTTGATTTTCGAGTGAAGGAAGGAAGCCGAAGGGAAGGAAGGAGCTCGCCCAAGGGAAGGAAAGTGCTCGCCATAGAAGACCCCGATATTTATCTTAGGGTAACCGGCTAACCCATCATTTATCTTAGAGGTGTGGGGTGGTGCAACTTGCAAGTTCACCCAAAAAACCAGTCATCGCCGGAGTTGGACGAATGGCCAACGGCAGCGACAGCACGTTAGGTGGGTGGCGCGGAAGAACCGCCGGCCGCGGGCTGCGGTTAGGTCTGTAGTGGCTAGCTAGGCGGTTCTGAAGGTTGAAGAAGACATGAGGCCGTTCATTTTCAATTGGTCGGCTGAAACCAATCGACCGACCCAAATGAAATTTTCAGTCAGACTGGTTCCTAACCAGTCCTAATTTTCAACTCCAGTAGCAACCCGCGTACTTCGTGCACCACTCACATCAGCTATGTACCCGGCCATTCCATTTGCGGCACACCTAGTTGCTTTGCCCCAGCACCCATACCCACAAAATTTTGAGTTACACTGTGTATGAGGTGGCTGCTCATCGATCGATCAGGTTTTGACGATCGATCTTGAGACCCCATGCATCAGCTTATTTTTGGCCTTGATGGCCTACTGTTGAACTACTTGCCTGGTATGTACTCCCTTCGTTCTGAATTACTTGTCTTGGATTTGTCTAGATACGGAGGTATCTAGCACTCAGTCTAGATACCTCCGTATCTAGACAAATCCAAGACAAGTAATTCGGAACGGAGGAAGTAGTTAGACTGGTATAGTTTCTTGGAAAAATAAAAGTTAGAGTGGTGTACTAGTTTGTAGTAAGTGATGTATTGGTGTATATATATGCCGGTATCTTATCTTAACGAACAACCTTGCTGCAAGCTCAGTACCCATGTTGTTGTGATCGATCTTGCATGTCAGCATGTGCCCTATGCTAATTGCACTGTTCTATCTTTGCCAAAAATAGAAAGTGGGGCTCAATGACCAACGCGGTTTTCCTTGACCCTTGCCATCTACTCGAAGGACATGTAAAAAGAAGAAGACGTGGCTATCGATTCTAGAGCTAGTTGCTTTAACAAAGTGAGAGTGGAGAACCAATGCAAAGCAAAGCAATCGTACTTGCAAACGAGCTAGTTGCTTTAACAAAGTGAGAGTGGAGAACCGATCGAGCAAAAGTTTACAGCTCTCAACACATGCAACATTTTTATTAGCATGCAACAAAACAAAATCAAAGATCCTAGCAAATTGCTATTAGCTAAAAAATGAAAACAAAAAACACTTACTTACGTACATCTCACTGAACGGCTATTGCTACGGCCAATACATTCAGTTGAGGCTTAGGAAATGTATGACAAAACTGTATATATCATCAACATTAAAAATTGATAAGAGGAATTCTGGCATTAAAAATCAAGTGAAGATTGACCTTAGAGGGGAACAGTGTATAAGAGCATCTACAACCGGACATAACTAATCCGGCCCCCTACGGTCCGTGCCGGACCTAGCTAATCCTGACCCCTAAATGTCCGCGGACGCGTCTGGGCACGTCCGTGGACAGTGACCGGTCACCCCTCAAATGTTCGCTTCCACAACCAGATATCTCGTTACCAAAGTCATCAAATCCATATAATTACATGCAGTGTAATCTTCCTCGGTGTCCGTGCTCCATGTCCTTGCTGTTCCCTTCTATGTCCATGTCCGGCGGGCGTGAGCCCTTTGAAGTGAAGGTGCGGTCGCTCGCTAAGGAGGGTAGGACATGGGACATAGACAGACCCACATGGGACATGAAGCGCCGCCGTCTTCATGCCCTGCCCTTCCTCATCGGAGCCTGTGGCTTGAACGTCGCCCGTAAAGGAGGGGTCCACGGTAGACGTGGATGGACGGACCGGCCCCATGGTCACCACGTGCGGGTCCGCCTGCGCGACGACGTGCGACCCTGCATGCCTCCGCGACTTCGGCCTCGAGGGCCGTCGCAGCCTCCCGCAACCTGTGGCTCGAACGACGGGCATGCCTCGCGTCCGCAACAGATGGACCATAGGCATGCCGGCATTTATCTCTGACTCGGTGCCCGACCCGCAGGGACGACGTGCTTTGGGGAGGAGTGGAGTATATATAGTGGCCAGGGATTCGTCCAGGAAGCGGATAGGGATGAATATATGTGGGCTCGGTGAAACATATTAATAACATGGATAGAGATTAACAACATGACATTTTTTGTTGATAACATGGCATTTTAATAATTAATAATATGTCTTTTCTTAATAGGAGGGTGGCAGTTTATTATTAAGGGCATGGCAATGCAATAATTAATATTATTATTTTTTATTAATAATAGGATAACAGTTTTATAATTGATAACATTGCATTTTAATAATTAATAACATGCCATTTTTATTAATCAATGGATGCCAATTTTTATTATTAAGAGCTTCACATTTTTAATAACATGGATTTTTTATTAATATAAAATAGGATGGCGGTTTTATTAATAGAATGGCATTTTTATTATTAATATGAATGGCAGTTTTATTAAAACCAAGGAATTTTTATTTGGTTATGCTATGGTATTTTATCGTAGGTAGCATGGTACTCCCTCGATCGGTCCCGAAATATAAGAGCGTTTTTTACACTACACCACGCTCTTATATTATGGGACGGAGGGTGTGGAATTTATTTGTTATGCACCATTCAAATTTTTTGCCACTCTATGTTAATTTTTTATATACTATGGCAACTTATTTTAACATAACATGGCAGATTTCTTGTTCCTTTGGTTGTTTCACACTTATTTGCTGTGTCATTTTTCCCAAAATTTGCCATGTTTTTTCAAGAGAACAAGTTCCCCAATTTTTTCATGATCCCATATGTGCCTTCTTATATGTTGTGGCATTTTTCTGGTGTGCTTTTACATCGTTAAATGAGGTCAAAAATAACAGGGAGTTCAGGTTTTTTTTAGTACATGAAATGGTCTCTTTTAGTTCATTCTGAAAGGCTTTTTTCCGTTTTGTTTGTAGACACGTAAAGGGGGAGGGGTTCGCTGGAAGGGTGTCGCGCCCCAGCGAACGTTTCTGTTAGCTCGAACAGACAGTGGGCTCTCTCTTTTCTTCTTTTTGTTTCGGACGGGTTCTCTTCCGATGAAAACTTCTAAAAGCTGGCCAGGCAGACACGTCAGTTCTTGGCGATCTTGATTCCGACTAGAAAAGAAAACTGCTCCCTCCCTTCTAAAAGCTGCCGGTCCACCGACACATTTATGCCCCACCAGAACCAAAAGACGTTCACACAACCATGGTCTACGGACTACGGGTGAAATACCTTCATAACGATATTTTTCTTATATATTATATACAAACTAGATTTACAAATACTTTGCCATATTTTGCTGAAGGAGTTCGATAATGCACTAGAGTTTGTTTTTGTTTTTTTCATAAAGCATGCAGTAGAACTTGGCATGGTATGGTGTTGCAGCCTCTGCCGTCACGAAGTAGGGAACTAGGTAGGGACGTGTACTTGTGCTGTGGGCAACTCAGGATGCACGGCTTCTGCTGGCCTACGAAAGCCTAATTACAAAGCTGCATATTTCTACAAACTTAGGACAAACCTAGATCTGCAAATACTTCCTCCGTAAAGAAATATAGCGATCTAAACACTCTTATATTTCTTTACGAAGAGAGTATATTTTAAAACAGATGAAGTATCATGAAACTGAATTTTGTTACTCCACAAGCACTTCTCTCTGAAGAATCCAGATGCTCCTGTACTTATAGATATACAAGGACATTTATGCTCCAATTCTTCCTATATAAAGCCAAAGAAAAATCCCACCGAAATAATGTACAACATACCATTTATTTGTCGACAAACATGGGCTGGCACACACTGATCCAATTTTGCCGCGCAACAAGGTGTAACAAACTAGAGAGAAAGGTCAGCCAGGTCAAATGATCTTGAAACCGCCTTGTTCCAGGACTCTCCTCTCTTCTTCCTGTGTGCGTCATCTAACTTGGGGCGGAAAACCGTTGTGTTCTCCTTGTGCAGGCCTGCGAATATCTCCTCCTTCGTCCAGACTCCGGCAGCTAATCCTGCTGCGTATGCGGCTCCAAGGGCTGTCGTCTCGGTGTCGGCTGGTCTGACAACAGGGCTGCCCAACAAATCAGCCTGCAGGTGTGTGCATACAATCGTCAGTCATCTGATGGAACTTGATGAGTTCTTACACTTGCAAAAAAATACTACCACAAAAACCAGCTCAGCAGCAAAACAGGCTGTGTGGTAAAGTATTATACGAAATTAAGTAAAACTATTCAGTACACAAGCTTGGGTTTCCTGCATTTCAGATGTAATTGGAATTTTTTTAAAGAAAGATAAATTCACATTGTGCAAATCGGCCTGCAGGTGAGTCCTTACACTTGCAAGAAAATGTACCTCAAACACCAGCTCAGCAACAAAACAGTCTGTGTGCTAAAGTATTATACAGAAATAAGTAAAACTATTCGGCAGGTAAGCTTGGTTTTCCTGCATTTCAGGTGTAATTGGGAGTTTTTTTTTCAGAAAGATTAATCCACATTGTGTAACCATCATTCTTTTTCTAGAACATGTAACTACTCCATATTATGGGACAGAGGGAGTATCTGTTTATCCAGCAATATGATGAACCACTAACAGATGTATTCCACTACAGTTTTTCTTTATATAGAAGAAAAGGAACTGTTGAAGGGAAGTAGACACAATTTCTTTACCTGGATCTGCATGAGAAGGTTGTTAACAGTAGCACCACCATCGACACGCAGCAAGAATTCCCCTTCTGCACTCTTGACTTCTCCTGCCTCCCCAGCATCCTTATGCATGGAGCTGAGAACATCATTCACCTGAAAGCACATACTCTCGAGCACTGCTCGAGCAATGTGCCCCTTGTTTGTGAACCTCGTGATTCCGATACAGATCCCCCTCGCGTCATCCCTCCACCATGGCGCGAACAATCCATTGAAAGCTGGCACAAAGTAAATCCCACCTGAATCTTGCACACTTTCAGCCAATCCTTCAATTTCTGATGCTGAGGAAATGATTCCAAGGCTGTCCCTCAACCACTGAACTGCTGCACCAGCAATTGCAATTGAGCCTTCTAAAGCATAATTAGTGGGTGCATCTGGGCCAAGCTTGTAAGCAATAGTGCTAAGAAGACCGTGGGTAGACTGTGTGACCTCCTCCCCTGTGTTGAGAAGGATGAAGGCACCAGTTCCGTAGGTGCTTTTTGCTTCACCTTTCTGGCATAGCTGCCCAAGCATCGCAGCATGCTGATCTCCTAAACAGCCTGAGATGGAAACACCAGCCAAAGGGAACCCACTGGAAACCACACCAATTTTCTCCGAGTTACTGATAATCTTTGGCAAGATGCCGGCAGGAATGCCTAATGCCTCAAGTGTAGGCTTGTCCCAGTCAAGTGCCTTTAGATTCATAAGCATTGTGCGTGCTGCGTTCGAGCAGTCTGTGACATGCTGCCCAACTAACTCCTTTCCATCACGGTCTTTCCCACCAATGCCTCCAGTGAGGTTCCAGATCAACCAGGTGTCGATTGTGCCAAATAATGCATCACCAGCCCGGACTGCATCCTTGACAGCGTCAACATTCTCCATCAACCATAATAACTTCAGAGCACTGAAGTAGGTACTGATTGGTAAACCACATGTCTCCACAAAGTGGGTTCTGCCACCTGATAGCTCACTTTCCAGTCTCCTGAAGAGGGGAGGCATTAAACAGAATCAGAACACTAAACAACATAAAAATGTTAACACAAAGTGGCAGATGGATAAAAGGAGACCTGCAGATAGAGCTAGTGCGAACATCCATCCACACAATTGCATTGTAGAGCGGAAGGCCTGTGGATTTGCTCCACACAACGGTAGTCTCCCTCTGATTTGTGATTCCAATGGCCTTCAAACCAGCATCCACATTAAGTCCACTAGCTGCAGCCTTTTCGAGTGTCTTTGCCATGCAGACCTTCACGCTCTCCATGATCTCCATAGGATCATGCTCAACCCATCTTGTAGTTCACAAATACAAAGATGATAAAAGTTAGAAGTCATCACCTAACTGCAAAGTTAAGGGATGGCAAACAACAGTACAACGAAAACTCCCAGCACTTTACACAGGAAGATGGCACTACAGACCGTGAACACAATCAGATAGCATAGAACATCACAACATCTAGCAAAGTTCGGTATGGCATGTTTCCCTTTTTCACATATTGACTAATAAATGGAAACAGCGGCGAAACTTATAAAATATTTAATGTCACTTCAGAAGCCAGTTTACAGGTAAGAAACATTTAGTCAAGTGGAGAGTAAGAATATTTCAGTCCTAAAAGTGCATCGAGTTAACTAGTACCAGAAGTGCATTACATTTGAATGCAAGGCCAGTCATTGATCAGACCCTTTTCAAGTTTTCAGTGAACATGTAGAAGGAAAATGAAATATGAAAACAGAGTCGGGCTAGTCATATGCCACAACTGTTAACAACATCGAACTGCTCTGTCATAGAAAAACCTCAATCCTTAACAACTTCTTTTTGTGATTGTAAAGTATGGAAATGTTATCCAGTAGCCTCTCAATCCATCTAGGCCATAGGTTTACGCACTCGAGACAACAACTCATTTTAGAAGACAGCATCACAGCAACTCTTAATGTAAGAAAAGAGGTGTCAGTGGGCAGTCTCACTCGCATCTAAATAATTTAAGAGATAGCCTATAAAGCAAGCAAGACTGGGACTTCCATGACTCCATTGAATCAGGAAGTCAACTATCATGCGTACTATCTTCTAGGAAAACAAGCAATATTTATCTATCATATCCCAAAACTATTCATAACACTACACACTGTAGAGTCCAAAGGTTCAGTAGAGTAGCTTGCTGTGCTTAAAAATGAGTGAACCATCCTGGTTACTACTATGTAGCACTAGAAAAGCTTGAAGCCATCGCAAATCAATCAAGTGAAGCACATGAACCTAATTCCGGCATCACATCTAGTCCTAGCTAGCAATCGAATCGTCAGATTAAAGCGCGCAGCACCTACTGGACAAATCTGAGACACTGAATGAGTTTACAGTTAAGACTGAACTTTCGTACTCGACATAAACAGGAGCATATAACAGACACAAAGGTAGAGCTTCAGACATAAATCGGTTGATCCTAACTGTGACATCAGATAGCACCTAAATTGACAACTGGGTCATCAAAAGCACACAGTACCAGCTTGCCAAACCACCTGAACCACTGAAATGACATGACAGTTAGGACTGTACTTTGGCACTCGACAAATCCAGAGCGTAGCAACCAAAAGGGCGGCACAGCTTAACTAGAAATTCGCTAATTCCGTCCTGTTCTACCAACCACCCGAAGAGGGCGATGAGGCCCCAAAAAAATTCCACGGGCACGCGCACGTGGAGCGGATCAGACGACGGAATTGGCAAAGGGATGGTGGTGGTGCGCGGCGCTTACCCGGCCTCCGGGTAGTGCTGCTTGAACTCGAGCTGGTGGGAGGCGACGGGGCTGGCGTGGCGGTCGTAGATGATGAACCTGGTGCTGGTCGTCCCCTGGTCGATCGACGCCACGTACACCTCCTCCTCCTTCCCCTTCCCCGCCATGCTCGCAGAGTCACAGTCCCCCCACACGCCCCAGAGGAAGCTCGCCGGGAAACAAGCGCTGAACCCTCCGCCGGCGGGCGGACAGAGGGGAGCGGCGGGGAGTGGAGTGAGCCGGTGGAACAAGCGAGGAAGGGGAGGGCGTGAGACTGGGAGGCAGTTGGGAGCGGGGGAAGAGAAATTATAGGGAGGGAGGTGAGGAAGGGTGGGTGGGTGGATCCGATTGGGAGGGAGGTGGACGATGGGCTGGGCGTGGAAGTCAATGACTATCGCCTTGTCTGACTCTGATCTGGGACTGGTAGCTCGCCTCTATCTCCTCGCGCTCTGCTCGGCTCGGCTCGGCGCGGACAAAAATCCCGTGCTTTTCTCCCCCAGGAAATCTGGGGATGCCAGTCCAGTTGGGACAATGGGCAAGAACATAGTCTACTAACTTACATGCTTTCATAGACTATGTTACTATCTTCATAATAGATAGGAACATCTATGTAGTGTCATGCAACAATGTATTTATTAGGTTAAAGACTCGTTGTTTCTTGGAACGTGTGATGTTTCGATAACTTAGCTAGTTACCACAAACACCTCTCTCTTCATTAAATATGTGACACATAAACAAAGTTGTATTGAAGTGTGTGATGTTACTCCTAAGTTCCTCCCCATTGTGACCAGGCTAAGGATAACGGACGGATCCGTCCACGGAAAGGCGACGAACGTCGTCGATGCAATCATGTGGAGTACGAAATTTCCTCCGGCGGCTAGAGGCGAGTAAACTAGCAGTTGGCGTGACGCAGGGCATGACAGCGAGTGAGGCAGGGGAACATTACGAAACATGCGAACCGAAGGTGACAACATCGGAGCAAATATGAATTACAGTAGTCCTTTCTTCCAGACATAAAAAGATCGGGGTCAGAATTCTTTGTCTTTCTTTTAGGGATAGAATTCATTATCTGCATCAACTACTTTGCTTGCTACTGATAGATGTTTATTTTTGTGGAGCTAACAATTGTATTGTATGTGCTTACCCCGCAAAAAAAAATGTATGTGCTAGTTATTTATTGGCTTGTTTGGACACGAGCATAGTTTATGGCCACGACGCAAGCAAGCAAGCAAGCAAGCAAGCAGAGATAATGTAAAGTGCGGTTGGATGGCCTCACTCTCACCTATAGATTACCACATGATTTTCCGGGTCGTGAGCCGCTGATTCGATGTAATCTCATCTCCGAATGAAAGTCTTCTCCACGCACGGCCTACGCAAAATGAGCAAATCATCATGCTGTGCTTCTGCTCCCATCAAGGTGAGTGAGTCGACGGAAGTAAGGGGGTGGTTGGGTGCTTTCGTGAGCATACAAGCTGCGAGTAGTAGTGAGCACACCGAACGCGTCGGCGTGTAGTACGCCATCACAAGCCTCCAAATTGGGCAGCGTCGCCCCGGGATTGTAAACGGTCTCCGCACGCATACGCAGCAATCGCAAGCCCTTGCTTGCCGTGCGTGTGTAGCTAGGATATGCCGAGGCGACAGATGCAGCAATCAGCAAAAAACCAGAGGGCGCCCCTATATTTCGCGTTCAGCAAGAGGGGAGGAACCATTGCTAAACGGGAGACCGAGATGGGACGGCTGAGAAGCGCCGGAGGCCACATCCACCTTTTTCTGTTTTTCGTTTTTGTTTTTGCTTTATTTTTTGTACTTTTTTATACTTTTGAATATTCTAAATACATATACTACAAATAGCACTATAAAATGCATTTGAAAAATGTTGAACAAATATTCGGAAAATATTGAACAACTATTTGAAAAATGTTAATCAAGCATTCCAAAAATATTTAACGTGTATAGAAAAGTTGTTGATCATGTATTAAAAAATGGAGATTTTTTTATCATCTATATAAAAATGTTAATCAAGAATTTGGAAAACATGTTGAACAAGTATTTAAAAAATGTTAATCAAGCATTTGGAAAATTTTAAGTGTGTATAGAAAAATGTGAATCGTGTATTAAAAACGATGAATTTTTTTTATCATGTATGGAAAAGTATTAATCAAGCATTTAAAAAATCTTGAACAAGTGTTTGAATAATGTTAATCAAGCATTTGAAAAATGTAAATGTATAGAAAAATATTGACCAAGTATTAAAAAAAAGTAATCTTGTATTTGAAAAATGTTAATCAAAAATTTTATTTTTTAAATGTGTATTAAAAAATGTTGACCGTGTATTAAGAAAATGTTAAATTTGTATTGAAATAATGTTAAATGCGTATTATAAAAATGTTGTTGACATATAAAAGAAATGTAGAATGAAAAACCAAAACTGAAAACCGAAAAAGAAACAAAATAAACCAAAGAAAAATAAAATAAAAATCTAACAAACAAATGCAAAACGGATGAAAAAACAAAAAAACGGACGAAATCTAAGAAATAAATAAATAAAAATGATTAAATAAAGAAAAACAAAAAAGACCAATGAAAACCTAAAAAAACGAATAAAAAACAAAGAAATCAGTGAAAACTGGAAAGAAAGGAACGAAGAAAAAGGAAAACAAAAAAACCATTGAAATCCGAGAAAAGAAACATAGAAAACAAAGAAAAAACAAAACCGATGAAAACACAGTGAGGAAACGAAGAAAAGACAAAGAAAACGAAAAAAACAAAAGAAAAAACACGATGCGTGAGAACCAGCGAACTCTCTTGATCGAACCAAGCTAACAAAAACGGGTCGGGCCAGTTGCTATAGTGCGTGAGGAAAGCTTCAACGAGATGGAAGAAACGCACGTTAATGAGAGATATTGTCCTCGCGAAAATCAAAAGGTAGTACGGGCCTAACAGTGGAAGAGGCCCATCAGTATCATATGCTAAAAAGAAGCCCACGAAACAATAATCCATCAAGCCTCGTTGTCGACCCGGCGGCGGAGGGGCTCACTTTCTGTCGTCGCCGGCAACCGGACACACACATACAGTTTGATGCGCGGCGGGTGCGCATCCGGCCAAGGAAGCGGTGTGGATATCTCCCAATACCTCCTGCAGATCTCGACCTTGACATACGGCCTGATGCGCGCATCGTTGAGGAAATCGTTAACTGGTAGCTGCTCGGTCGGCTGGTGAGTAGGGGATTAATAGGCTAATCGGCAAGTTAACCGGCCATCTAACCAATTAATCGAACGATTTATCGGGTAATCGGCTACTCGAGAACCCTATGAGTAGGGATTAATCGGCAAGTTAACTGGTTAATTGGATGAATTCTTGAACAGGGGATGCGCGGCGGGGCGGCGGCCGGAGAGATGTAGAAGTCGGCGGGGGCGGCGGCCGGAGAGATGTAGAAGTCGGCGACGCTCCTCGGCCCGTGGAACCAGA
Source organism: Triticum dicoccoides (assembly GCF_002162155.2). Classification (NCBI taxonomy): domain Eukaryota; kingdom Viridiplantae; phylum Streptophyta; class Magnoliopsida; order Poales; family Poaceae; genus Triticum; species Triticum dicoccoides. The sequence continues at coordinate 743,399,407 of NC_041382.1, read as the reverse complement.
GGACAAGCCCGCTTCGTGGTCGTGTTTGGTCATCTTGCCGGGGATTCACTTCCACAACCCTATGGTGGGTAACGGCGGCGGCCAGCAGGGTGCTCTAGGGCTTGTAGGGGTTGCAAGGGGCACAAAGTGGGACGCGGCTTCCCTGGCCTGCCGTGATGCCCACTGACATGTGGCTTCGGACCCACACGTCAGTGGCTCAACATCAAGGGGCCGTACGTCAGAGGATCCTGCTCCCACAAAGGGGGTGTGGAAGGCAGCACTACACACAGTTAATCGTGTTGGGCCTTCCCTTGGGATAGACGGAGCGGCTCAGCAAAATCAGAAAGTAGTAGTAGGGGCACTAACCGCGGAAGAGGCCCATCAGTAGCAATGCGGCGACAATTCTAGAAAGAAGCCCATGAAACAAATAATCCATCGGGCCTTGTTCTCGACACAGCGGCGGAGGGGGTTACTTTCTGCCGTCGCCGGCGACCGGACGCATGCCGGCACGCGCCTGCAACAGCGCGAAATCCCTGGGCAGGACACTGGGCCAGAAGCCCACGCGTGCCTTCCTCAGCGGCTGGCACGACGGCGGCTGCAGGGGCGGAGCCAGGATTTAGACATAGGAGGGGCCAAGCCAAGTTGACAAAAAAATCTAGCGCAATTTTTTTCTTATAGTACTATAACAAGGTCGTGCTTTGATGCTATATAAACATGTACATTTGTTTTGGTTTAAATTTGACTCCATGATTGATAGTAAAAAGGAAGATATTAACAATTTCATCAGGAGGGATCTTAGCTGTTAATTTTCAATTTTTCTTTTTCAAAAAAGGGTTTCCCCACCACATTCTATTAGAAAAAAGAGGCATCTGGTAATTATCTTCCTATGTAGATTATCAAGCAATAACAAAGCATGCCGTCTCACATTTTACTTCTAATACATGTGTTCATAATTTTAATATAAAAAAATCCGCTTTGCACTTGCCGTTGAGATAGGGAGAGTCATAACTAATTGCAGCAACATGCTTTGAAATGAATTAATCCTGATGATATTTGGTAATTAGCGCATTTCTCTTCATAGCGGCTGAACTGAAGTTTCAAAACTCACTATATTGTCTATAAGTTTGTCATATGAAATTTTTGCACCACATATAGAAACTAGTCTATACGATAATTTGCATTACGGTGATTTCTAGAACAAATACAATATAGAAACTCTGACGGCATCACAGATCACCCAAACAAAGTAAATAAATTCTGTTGTATAAGTTCAACACATGCAAAATAAAGAATTGAGAAAGAATCGATACATACAAAATAAAAGCGGACGAGGCCATCTGGCCATTAGCGGGCTTTCTAATGGGCCCTTTGCCTTTCCCAGAATTTACGTTTACGTGATAGGGGGGGACCAGGTACAAGTGTTCACCCTTGTTATCGCTAATTACCTTGACGCTGGTAAGTGCTTGCTCGATCATTAGGGGGGCCATGCCCTCGGATGGCAGCGGTCGGGCTTCGTCTGGCGGCGGTGCCTGTCGAATGAGCGCCGAGCCGCCACTGCGGAGGAGCGCTCGCATGGGCTGTGGTCATGTGTTCCTTGATCTATCTCCTTTCGGTTGCTATTTCAAGGTGCATCCTCGATTTCTTTTGAATCTTCGATTCGGTTTGTGAATTTGGTAGTCTAACTTCCTAATTATATACAGCCATTTCCTGAGCCTGATAGTCATCTCAAGAATCATGTGTGTGCCTGACTATCTTAATCCTCATATGGTGTTGTTATAACTTGAATATACTATGTCTGCACCAAATGCTCTCTCTGACTAATTTTGGCCATCCAACTTGTTAGACTATGTATAGCTTCTGTACCTATGTACGTATTGTAACAGAACCATTATATATAATGAGATAAGCCACCCCTAGAGGGTTGTGCTGGTTCCCAAAACTTATTGTCTTACATGGTATCACGCTAGGTTACGATCGCTTCCGCTTCTAAACCCTAATACCCGCACCGCCGCCGCAGCCGCCGCCGCCTTCACCGCCGCCGTTGCGCCACCGATCGCGCGGCCGCCATGTCGAGCGCCGCCACCACCGGTTCCATTGCTGCGGGCTTCCTCCCGGCCTCTCTTGCGGCTCTGCTCAACCTCCCGCTCGATGCCGTCTCCGTTCCCGCTCCGATCGGGACAAGGAGCATCGGCTCCGTCTTCTCCACCCCGCCGGCACCCTCGCTCGGGCGTGATCTCGTGGTCCACATCGCGGCGCCGCCGTCCGCTGCGGACTCCGCAGGCGTCGTCCCGCCGCTCCTGCCGCAAGCGGATCACACCGCCCCGCTGGCGGGGTTGGCGGCGTCCGCCCCGGCTGCGGGCCTTGCGGCGTCCGCACCGGCCGTGAGCTTTGCGGCGCCCGCCCTGGCTGCGGTCCCGCCTCCTCCCGCATCGGCTTCGGTGCCTCCGGCTGCCTCCATGGTGTTTGCACCCCAGGCAGCCTCCTCGATGGGATCGTCTTCGCCGCCGCCGTTTCACTTCGGTCATCTCATCACCATCAAGCTCTCCGCCGACAACTACATCTTCTGGCGTGCGCAGGTTCTCCCGCTCTTGGGGAGTCACTACCTGCTAGGCTACGTCGACGGATCGCTTCCCTGCCCACCCGCGCTGGTAGACAGCGTGCACGGTCCGGTCTACAATCCGACCCATCGCGTCTGGACGGGGCAGGACCAGGCGAACCTCTCCTCCATCCAGGGGTCGCTCTCGCCGGTAGTTGCCGGCCTTGTTGTCTTCGCGAAGACGTCTCATGAGGCCTGGACCATCCTTGAGCGCACCTTTGCAGCGCAGTCCCAGGCTCGTGTCTCTGCACTCCGTCGTCAGCTTGGAGAGTGTCAGAAGCTTGACTCCACTGCCACTGAGTTCTACAACAAGGTCAAGGGCCTCGCCGACACATTGGCCTCCATTGGACAACCCCTAACCGACTCCGAGTTCAACTCGTTTATTGTCAATGGTCTTGATGAGGAGTATGATGCCTTAGTCAAGATCATCAACGAGCGGGGCAACTCGACACCCATGCTGGCACACGAGGTTTTCTCTCGGCTCCTTCTCACTGAGCAACGGGTCAAGACTCGCCGCACCAGGGGCACTGGCTCCCTCTCGGCCAACGCCGCCACCAAGGGTGGCCGCTCTTCTTCATCACCCCGGTCTCCCTTGGGGCTGCCACCGTCGCCCGCCTCGGCCCCCCCACCTACTGCGACCTTACCGGGGGCTGGTGGTCCACGTGTGTGCCAGCTTTGTGGCCGCGATGGGCACTGGGCCTCCAAGTGTCATAAGCGCTTCCAGCGAAGCTTCCTTGGTCTTGGCAATGACGGCAAAGATACACGCAACAATGCCCGTCAGGTCGCCATGGCTGATCGTCCCGCGCCGCAGAAGCAACAGGGACACACTCAGTCCTACTCCATCGATCCACACTGGTACATGGACTCTGGGGCGACAGAGCATCTGACCAGCGAGATGGGGAAGCTTCACACTCGTGAACCCTATCATGGCTCCGACAAGATCCACACCGCCAATGGAGCAGGTATGCACATCTCTCATATTGGTCAAGCATCTCTTCTCACTAGACATGCCAATATGAGTCTTCAGCTTCGCAATGTTCTTCGAGTTCCACCTGTGACCCGTAATCTTCTTTCAGTTCCTAAACTCACACGTGATAATAATGTGCTTTGTGAATTTCACCCTTTTGATCTTTTTATTAAGGATCGGGGCACGAGGGACATTCTTCTTAGTGGGCGGTTGTGCCAGGGCCTCTACCGTCTGGAGCATCCTGGCGTCGCCCGTGTTTTCAGTGGAGTTCGGGTCTCTCCGTCACAGTGGCATGCTCGTCTTGGTCACCCGGCCACACCTATTGTCCGTCATATTTTGCGTCGTCATGAGCTTCCTAGTTTGTCTAGTAATAAAGATGTAGCAGTGTGTGATGCTTGTCAGCAGGGGAAGAGTCATCAACTTCCTTTTTCGGAGTCCAGTCGTGAGGTGAAACATCCTTTAGAACTTGTGTTTTCAGATGTATGGGGTCCTGCTCAGACTTCTGTCAGTGGTCATAATTACTATATCAGTTTCGTTGATGCTTATAATCGCTTTACCTGGCTTTACCTTATTAAACGCAAATCTGATGTGTTTGATATTTTTGTTCAGTTTCAAAAACATGTTGAACGTCTTCTCAAGCACAAAATTGTTCATGTCCAGTCGGACTGGGGGGGCGAGTATCGCAACCTCAACTCCTTCTTTCAGTCGCTTGGGATAGCTCATCGTTTAGCATGTCCACATACACATCAGCAGAATGGTTCAGTCGAACGTAAGCATCGTCATATTGTTGAAGCTGGTCTTACTCTTTTGGCCCATGCATCTGTTCCGTTTCGGTTTTGGAGTGATGCTTTCACCACTGCATGCTTTCTCATCAACCGTACTCCCACTCGTGTTTTAAACATGAAGACTCCCATTGAGGTTCTCCTTAATGAACAACCTGATTATACCTTTTTCAAGGTATTTGGGTGTGCTTGCTGGCCGCATCTTCGTCCATATAATAAGCGCAAGCTTGAGTTTCATTCTAAGAAGTGTGTTTTTCTTGGCTATAGCTCTCTTCATAAAGGTTACAAATGTCTTCATGTTCCCACTAATCGTGTCTATATATCTCGGGACGTCGTGTTTGATGAGCATGTTTTTCCCTTTGCCAAACTTCCTGTGTCCATTGTCGAACCACCATCTCTGCATTCATCCTCTGTTGCTTCTGACCAATTTGATGATGTTGCATACTCTCCTTTGCTGTTACCTAACCATGGTGCAGGAACCGGACGTGGGGCTCGTTTGGAGCTTTTGGAGGATTCACCATCATCATCACCGCCTTCTGATGGGCACGTTGATCGCCCTATGTTGCATGGCATCGATTTGCGTGCCCATGCATGGTCACCCGAAGAGCCCGTCGCGCCGAGCATCTCCACTGCTCGGTCCGTTACGCCAGCGACCGCCGAGTCTCCAGCGGCTCGGCCCTCTTCGCCAGCGGCCGCCGAGTCTTCAGCGGCTCGGCCTGTCACGCCGTCTTCGCCCGCGGCTCGGCCCGTCACGCCGTCTTCGCCTGCAGCTCGGGTCCGCGACGCTGTCCTCACGTCGCCTTCATCCGCGGATCGGCCCGCGACATCGGCCGCGCCACGGCCCACTATGCCGGGCTCGCCATCGGCCCGGTCTGTGACGCCGGCGTCGCCAGCTGCTTCGTCCGCTCTACCGGTTTCGCCGGTGGGCCGACCTTCTTCGCCGACCGAGCCCGAGGCTACTGTGTCTGGCTCCTCGTCACCGGCTGACTCTCAACGTCGCCGTCCTCCAGCCCGTTGCAGGCTGCTCCGTCGACCTCGGTGGTTCCTGTGTCCCGACCACATACACGCAGTCGCAGTGGCATTTTCAAACCTAAGGAACGTAAGGATGGTACGGTTGCTTGGTTGGCTGCTTGTTTGGCTGCTGCTGTTGCGGATCCATCTTCTGAGCCTCGCTCATATCAGGCTGCCCTGCGCATTCCACATTGGCGAGAGGCTATGGAGCAGGAGTTTCATGCTCTCCTTCGTAACAAGACATGGACTCTCGTTCCTCCACCACCACGGATAAATATTATTGACTCAAAATGGGTATTCAAAGTGAAGAAGCATTCGGATGGATCTATTGAGCGTTACAAAGCGCGACTTGTTGCTCGCGGTTTTCGGCAGCGCCATGGTCTTGACTATGAGGACACCTTCAGTCCTGTCGTCAAGCCTACCACTATTCGGCTTCTTCTCTCCATTGCTGTTTCTCGTGGTTGGTCACTTCGTCAACTTGATGTGCAGAATGCTTTTCTACATGGTTTTTTGGAGGAAGAGGTTTATATGAAACAGCCGCCTGGTTTCTCTGATCCTGATCGTCCTGACTATATCTGTCGTCTCTCCAAAGCACTATATGGTTTGAAGCAAGCTCCTCGTGCCTGGCATGCCCGCCTTGCCTCTGCCCTTCGTGCTCATGGGTTTGTGCCGTCCACTGCTGACACTTCATTATTTCTTCTACAGAAGCCAGAAGTCACTATGTATCTTTTGGTATATGTCGATGATATTATTTTTGTCAGCTCTTCTCAGTATGCTGCTGATGCTCTTGTCTGCTCTCTTGGTGCTGATTTTGCGGTCAAAGATCTTGGGAAGCTTCACTACTTTCTTGGAGTTGAGGTCACTTCTCGTGCTACTGGTCTTGTCCTTACGCAGAAGAAGTACTTCTTGGAGTTGTTACAAAGAGCGGGCATGTTGAAGTGCAAACCGACCACCACACCCATGTCGTCTACTGACAAGATAACAGCTGTTGATGGTGAGCTTTTGTCTCCTGTGGATGCCACAGAGTACAGGAGCATTGTTGGTGGACTTCAGTACTTGACGATCACGAGACCAGATATCTCTTATGCTATTAACAGGGTTTGTCAGTATCTTCAGGCTCCCAGAGATACTCATTGGGCTGCTGTTAAACGCATTCTTCGTTATGTTCAGTTCACCCTGACATTTGGTATGCATATTCGGCCGACTTCCTCTCGGGTCCTTTCGGCCTTCTCTGATGCAGATTGGGCTGGTAGCCCAGATGACAGGCGATCCACGGGGAGTTATGCAGTATTCTTTGGCCCTAATTTGATCGCCTGGAGTGCTCGGAAACAGGCTACTGTGTCACGTAGCAGTACTGAAGCTGAGTACAAGGCTGTGGCTAATGCTACTGCAGCGATTATTTGGGTGCAGTCTTTGCTTCAGGAGTTGGGTTTGTCTCAACCACAGCCTCCTATTCTTTGGTGTGATAACATCGGTGCTACATACCTTTCTGCAAATCCAGTATTTCATGCCCGAACGAAACACATTGAAGTTGACTATCACTTTGTACGGGAACGTGTATCACAGAAGCAACTCCAGATCAAGTTTATCTCATCTAAGGATCAACTTGCAGACATCTTCACTAAGCCTTTACCACTGCCACAGTTTGAGGCTGGTAGGCGCAATCTTACCCTTCTCAGTTCTTTAGAAAGTGGCTAAGATTGAGGGAGGGTGTTAGACTATGTATAGCTTCTGTACCTATGTACGTATTGTAACAGAACCATTATATATAATGAGATAAGCCACCCCTAGAGGGTTGTGCTGGTTCCCAAAACTTATTGTCTTACACAACTGGCGAATGCTATCGAAGAAATTTCGACAAGATTTTCCGTGAATGAATTATTTATGAGAAAAATATACTTTTCGTCCCTTAATTCTTGCCGGAGTTTAGATTTGGTCCCTTAACTCCAAAGCCGGACAACTTGTACCCTTGTTTATTTCGTCCCTTATTTATTTATTCAATTTTTTTTTTGCAGGGAATCCATGGATGATGATTGATGGGTGAAGTATTGGTCCAAGTAAACTGACTCTGTGTGCCGGGTTGCACTCCTAGTCAAACATAGCGGATGAAAACTGCATGTCGGCACAACCTTAAAATCAGTCACCATCTTTCGTCCCTTAGTCTAGCCACTGCAGTCCAACCTAAGTGTATATATGCAGTCATTTGGCCTTTTTTTTAGCAAAAGAGGAGCCCCCCTACGATTTCATAGAGAAACCATATGCAGTCATTTGTAAGAGGATTTCCTCACCACCTTGTATGCCGTTTGGGATTTATTTGTAAAGCAGACCGAAAGCCTGTTTTGAGGTATCTCAAGAATGCTTTGAAATACATTTTCGACAAGATTTTCTGTGGATGATGATTATCTTTTGGTGGAGAATCTGTTGATGATGATTGATGGGTGAAGTCTTGGTCCAAGTAAACTGACTGTGAGTGCCAGGTTGCACTCCTAGTCAATCTTAGCGGATGAAAACTACATGTCGGCACAATGTTCAAATCACTCACCATCTTTCCCTCTGCCACTACAGCCCAGCCTAAGTGTGTGTATATATGTACGCAGTCAGGGGAAGGGAAAGCACATTATCAGATATGGGTACTACTAGAAGCTTGCCATGGGGATCATTGTCTCTGGTCACATTTCTGTTATTACAGTCCATGGTTCACTTGTCCTCTGCCTGCTCCGTGGAGGAGAGGGCTGTCCTGATGGACATCCGGTCTTCACTGAGGAGAGCACACTCCCTGGTTTCACCTGATTTATGGGGGCACGATGATGATGAATGCTGCTCGTGGAAGACTGTGACATGCAACAATACCACCCAACGAGTGACTCATCTCGACCTTTCCTTAGTATATGCATCAGATGTAGGTGATCGTTGGTATTTAAACTTGTCGGTGTTTTCTGCATTCCACGAGCTTCAGTCCCTAGATCTATCACTCAATTTTCCCTGTTCGCTAAGCTTTGAGGGTACGTTTGGATTACAAACTCTCTCTGAGAACAATACATATGTGTGGTCATTTCTTATTCTTGTAGCTGTAACAAGAACAACTGCAGGATTGATTGGACTACCCAGGCTTCGATACCTTGACCTCAGTCTCACTTCGCTTGGAGGGGGTTCCCTGGAATTTATCGGGGCATGTGTTTAACTGGAAGTCTTAGCTCTCAACAACAACAACATTACTGGAGGTTTTCAAGATGCAGGTACTTACTGTTCTTATAGTAAGTACTGAGGTCAAGATTGACATTTCATATATATCCTTAACCTTCTCGCATCCCTATTCCTTTGCAGCTTTCAATAATCTTAGAAACTTGCGACAATTGAGTATGTCTATGAATAGACTCCACGGAAACCTCCCGGCATCTCTATTTGCACTTCCTCACCTAAAAATCCTAGATCTCTCAGAGAATATCTTCGATGGGCATATTCCACTTAGTTCGTCATCACGACCAATTTCCCTGGAAGTATTAGATCTCAGCGATAATCACCTCACTGGAATTATCCCGATTACAGGTAAACAAACAGGAATTTCTTACTTCATGACTTCATGTTTCATACTTTCTGTTCATGTGGTACCTGTAATAATTATACTTCTTGCATGCATCACAGCTTTTAAGAACATCAGGAACTTGAATATGGGTAGCAACCTATTCAGTGGATCTCTCCCTGTGTCAATACTTGAACTTCCTCATCTGAAGTTCCTAGATCTCTCATACAATCATTTTGAGGGAGGTTTTCCTATTAAGTTTTCTTTGGAACAAGTTCCACTTGAAGCCTTACATCTCGATGTTAATAACATGAGTGGACCTCTTCCGACTGAACAAGGTAAATAATGAGCATTCCCGCTTATATGGTTTAAAAAGGTTGCCACTCTTTCTAATTGTTGCGTGATTTTCCTTTATTCGCAGCATTTGAAAATCTCCGGAACCTACGGCAGTTGTATTTGAGTTCCAACCAGTTCAGCGGAAACATTCCAACATTAGCATTTCAAAATCTCCAGAACCTGCGAGAATTGTCTTTGAGTTCCAATCAATTCATTGGAAACATTCCATCATTATTGTTTTCTCTACCACATATTGAACTGTTGGATCTCTCATCAAACTTCTTCAGCGGACCAATTCCTATAAATCAATCTTCGAATCTTTCACTGTCACTTAAGAGTCTTCGATTGTCCCAAAACAAATTGAGTGGTAGATTTTCTATCATTTGGCTTGGAGACCTCATAAAACTAGAAGAGATAGACCTTTCAGGCAATGCTAACCTAGTTGTCCATGTCAATATTCCTGGATGGACACCCCCTTTCCAACTGAAACAGTTATTGCTCTCTGGTTGTGACCTTGACAAGAGCATTATTGCGGAACCACATTTTTTAGACACACAGCGTCATTTCGAGGTGCTTGATTTGTCCAATAATAACTTGTCAGTTAGCATGCCGAATTGGTTGTTTACAAAGGAAGCAACACTACAGGAACTATATCTTGGAAATAACTCGCTAACTGGATCGCTAGACCCAATATGGCACACCCAGTCTTTTCTCCAGGTTATCAACTTACACATGAACCAGGTCACAGGACTGCTGCCAGTCAACATCAGTTTAATGTTTCCAAGGTTGCTGATTCTGGATGTTTCTAGTAACAACTTCTTTGGGCACATACCAACTTCATTGTGCGCGATCAACTTCATGACGTTTTTAGACCTATCAAACAACAATTTTTCTGGGGAAGTTCCAGCTTGTGTGTTCACTAATTATCCCATGCTAGTGAGCTTAAAGGTCTCAAACAATAAGCTTGGTGGTCTGATTTTCGGTGGAATGAATAACCTGTCCATTACGTCGGAACTGTACCTGGATGGTAACAAATTCGAAGGGACGGTGCCTCGTGATCTGTCAGGAGGGACTTTAATGGTTATTGATTTGCATGACAACGAGTTATCTGGCAAACTTGATATGTCATTATGGAATATGTCTTCCTTGAAAGTCCTGAATCTTGCTGGCAATCATATAACTGGCAAAATTCATCCACAAATTTGCAGCTTTACCAGACTTGAACTTTTAGATATATCGAGCAACAATCTTACAGGGTCGGTACCGAACTGTAGCTGCATGTTGCTCCATTTTCTTAACCTGTCTGGGAATTCCTTATCTAGCCATATTTCCTATCCCTTCTTCAACATATCAAGTCTGATTGCCTTGGATATCAGAAACAATCAGTTTGCAGGCAACCTCCATTGGATATGTTATCTTGATAACATTAGGCTGCTTTCCTTGGGCAGAAATAAGTTTGAAGGGCAGGTCACTCCAAACTTGTGTGAACTCTTGCACTTGAGGATAATTGACTTGTCTCATAACAAGCTTTCAGGTTCATTACCCTCATGTATTGGTAATTTCTTTTTCAAAGGTGACAGGGGCGATCAAATTTTCCAGGTAGTATTAACGAGTTTACCGTACTCACTTAAGCCATATGACAATCCTTATGGCTTGAGAGGTTTTAGCTTTACTACCAAAGGGAATATGTACACATATGGTCGAAGTTTCTTTGTTTCAATGTCCGGCATCGACCTATCTGCGAATATGCTGCATGGAGAAATTCCTTGGGAGTTAGGAAACATGAGCCATATCAAATCCCTTAACTTGTCATACAATTTCTTTGTTGGCCCGATCCCAGAGACCTTTGGCGGCATGGAGGAGATTGAAAGCTTGGACCTCTCACACAATGAGCTGAGTGGACCAATACCTTGGCAGCTAGTGCGGTTATGTTCATTGGGGGTGTTCTCTGTGGCATACAACAACTTGTCAGGATGCATACCGAACTCTGGTCAGCTTGGCTCATTCGGCATGGAGAGCTACCTAGCCAACACCAACCTTCACAAGATTACGCAGGGGAACATGTGCACTCCCAGCCTAGACCCCATAGTGGAGGAAGATGTGTGTGAGATGTTTGGTGACCCAATCCTATACATGGTCATGGCTGCCGGGTTTATTTTGGCATTTTGGGCCACTGTTGCTTTTTCATTATTCCATCCGTACGGGACGTCTGTAATGTTCAAGCTGTAGTCGGTCCTGAGGAAAAATCGTTAGTCACAAATGTACTTTATGTGTACGTATACACCCAAGAACTTCCCGAAATTTCATTCTGGGTATGTCATATTAACAATAAACAATGGATTTTGTTTGGTTATATTTTGTACACATGATTTTCTTATTTTCCAAGTGTTTGTAGAATCCAATTGTAATTTGTTTTATGGAGTATGTATCATAGTGTACTTGCTTAGTACAGGTTAGCACTAGGGAAAATTATCGGTAAAGAGCGTCCTTGCACTTCTTGCACAAATTCAGAACTGTCTGCTAGTTAACACGCATGCCCTTTACATATACACCAAATGCTGAAGGTTCATGCTGAGTCTTTTATCTGCAGGGAATTATATAGGGTGGTATAGTTTTTACAAGAAACAATAATAACAAGAAGTTTAATTGTCCCTTGTGCTGAAACCCCTCTGTAAAGTACTAGTATAGCTTTTACAAGAAACACTAATAATAACTGTAAGCACATGTTCTAGATCAAGAATTGTACACAACCATATTTTTACTTGCACTGGTAGTTCACCAAGTCACTGCAAGTATCTATGTTCATTACGTGCCCCAGAAAACTAGCATTATTTGACTTCTTTCACAACATGTGTGCTATCTCCTATGACCATTTTGGAAGCCATTTTTTATACAGGAGTGCGATTTGTCTTTACAAAATATTCGGTTAGTGTTCTCGGTTCATAATAACCTTGATTTCTAATTTTGTTCATAATAGAAGGCCATGGAGAGTGTTGCATTGCACACCGGGTGTTTTCTGGTATCCTGAGATCAGATGTAACCTGCACAAATTGTGGGTTCTCATCCACAAATTTTGGATTCTGAATATAGCAATTGTCCTTGTGTTGCAAACCCAAAGCTGCATGTACCCAATTGAGAGAAACATAGTTGGCGTAAATTCCAATGTATCAGCACTCATGAGATGTTTAGAGCGGTTTGCCAGGGCGCCGAGGCTACATGCTCAACAGATATTCTTCTGTGAATGTTGCAAGGTAAGACAAAGACTCCCTGAAGCAAATGTCCATTCACCAGTAGTGTCGCTTCCCTTTGAAGAGATGTGAGCATTCCACAGTTAAGCAGATAACAGGGAAGGTGGATCGCTCTCTGAAGTTTCATTTTACTCTGGAAATGGGGCATTACCTGTCATCCTTTATTCACAGAATCAGGTACGGAAACAGCATATCTTCATCAGAACTCAGAAGCCTATGATTCAGACGTGGTTTCTGAACTGCCTTATGAAATCGAAATATTTACGGAGTGATAAACTAGATGCTGGCCACATGGTATCTCAGCTTAAAATCGCTGGTACAGATGTGACAGTGCAGGGTAACCAGAGCTGGGGGCTATACTCTCAGAACCTCCCGGGCTTATATGCTTATGTGCAGAAGACTCTACAAAAAGGCTTCTGAAGCTATTAAACAACAAAGCTGGTGGTGTGATTTTTGGTGGGATGATAAATCTAGCCCATTACACCTGTATGATAACCAATTTGAAGCTTGTGATGCCTCGTGCTCTTTTTGGACTGACTAGATTTTTAATGGTCTTTGATTTGCACGATAATGAAATCGTCCGACGAACTCAATATGTGTTTGCTGGTATCAGCCTGATTTGCCTCATTTGGTACCTGAATAGTGCAACCATAGAATCGGCAGAATCCATCCACAGATTTGTAATCTCACAGGACTTGAACTTAAACTTCTAGATCTATGGAGCAACAACTTTACATGATCTGTACCAAACTGTAGTTTTTTGTTGCTTAATTTTCTGAAACTGTTGTCTGGGAATTTTCTTATCTGGTGATCTCTTTTTTTTTCCAACACAACAAGTTTGATTGCTTCGGATATCAGACACAATCAGTTCAAAAACAATTTCCTTTGGGCATGTTATATACTCCCTCCATTCTTAAAAGTAAAGTATATTTTGTTTCCTTAAGACATGCATTTGACTGATAATTACTCTATAAATTCAAGGTTATACTCCCTTGGTTTCATAATGTAGTGCATATAGATTTTAAAAAAAGTCAAACCTCACAAGCTTTGACCAAGTTTGTGAATAAAAACATTTGCATCTATCATGCCAAACATATATCATCGCACGCCTTCCTCGGTCCCCGCCCGGGACGCCGGCTGCGGCCGCGGGAGGCTAGGTGGCGGCTCTGGCGTGATGTGGACGACGGCGCAAGGGTTTCGGCTGGGCCATGGCCGCGGTGTCGAAATGGCGCCGAGCTGCCATACGGAGCACTGCTTGTGTAAGTCGTATTCATGCTCGACCAGTCTCTTCTCGGCTGCTATTTCCAAGCACATCTTGCTGATGTCGTTTCTGAAATTTCGATCTGGTGTTGTCAGAACTGCGAAAGTCGAGTCATCTTTTCCTTTTGTGTGTGCGGAAGTCCACATATGATGTTGTTAGAACCGCAAAAGTCTAGACGTCTGTGACTAAGGGCATGACCAATGGAGGCGAAAAAAGACAAGTGCTCCATCAAACACATAGGCATGGGAGGATTGAGGCTATTGCTCACACGCGTTCAGTCCAATGGTGGCTATGGTGGTGCTGCCTCACACCCGTCATCCTTTGGTCCCCATGTGTTCATCTTTTTCATTCTTCCTCCCCTTCTTTTCCTCTCCCTCCTTACTCTTTCCTTCTTTATCTGCTCTTCTTTATCTGCTGAAGAACCCGAAGAACCCGTCTCCTCTGCAAGCTTCACCTGGCGCATGCAAGCAGCGGTCCTGCTGCCACAGTGGCATCCGAGCCTAGTTGGCTTATGAAGCATCACCTTTGGGGCTACCCATTGGCCATGCCCTAATTCGCCATCCACCTGTCAGTGCATGACAATATATTTTCAAAGTCTGAAGTCTTGGTCCAAGTAAACTGACCATGTGCGCCGCCAAGTTGGGCTTGTATTGCATATCCCTAGCAATAACTGATACCAAGTTAGGAATCTGCAGCAGAGTGTTAAGACTGCTCACCATTCTTCTCTCAAGGTCTATCCATTACAGCCCAACGGTAGTTTATATGAGCACAGACAGGAGAGGAAAAAACTTATTATCAGATATGGGTAGCTGGTTGCCATGGGGATCATTGTCTTTGACGCTGTTTCTCTTGTTGCAGTCAGTGCTTCCCTTGTCCTCTGGCTGCTTCGTGGAGGAGAGAGCTGCTCTGCTGGACATCCAGTCTTCTCTGATAAGAGCGCATTCCCCGATTGCGTTTGATTCATGGGGGAAGGATGCTGACGACTGCTGCTCGTGGGAGCGTGTGAAATGCAACAACACAACACAGCGAGTGTCTCACCTCGACCTTTCCTCTGTATATTTCACGATGGATTTAGGTGATCGTTGGTATTTAAACTTTACAGTGTTCTCTGCATTCCATGAGCTTCAGTACCTAGATCTATCATACAACTATCAGTGTTCGCTAAGCTCGGAAGGTACGCACGTGCTCCGAATTCTCTTATAACACTTCGGGTGTGTAGTCGCTTCTTATTCTCATATCCGCACAAACAAAAACACCTGCAGGGTTTGTTGGACTAGCCAAGCTTCGTTATCTCAACCTCAGTGACACTATGTGGGAAGTGGGTTTCCCGGAATTTATAGGAGAAATTGTCTCACTGGAAGTCTTAACTCTCAGTGGTAACAGAATGACCGGAGGTCTTCCGGACGCAGGTACAAAATTTTACTGCTTATGGTATTAGTAGTAAGGTAGAGGTTCATTCTCATATGTCCCTCCACATTTTGCAGCTGTTAAAAATCTTAGGAACTTGCGAATATTGAATATGTCCTGGAGTAACTTCAACGGAAGCCTACCGGAATCATTATTCTCACTTCCTCATCTAAAGATCCTAGATCTCTCCATAAATAACTTCGGTGGGCATATTCCAATCAGTTCATCCTCTGGACCAATTTTACTTGAAGTGTTAGATCTCAGCTATAAGCCTATAATAACCTCAGTGGAAATCTCCCAGTTACAGGTAAAAAAACTAGTTAACTATTTGAAAAGAGATTCCATGTTTATACTTGAGTTTGTGCTACCTGTAAACATTATGCTACTTCCATGCATCACAGCCTTTAAAAGCATCAGGAACTTGAAATTGCGTAAGAACCAATTCAGTGGATCCCGCGTCATTATTTGCACTTCCTCATCTGAAGTCCCTAGATCTCTCATATAATAATTTGAGTGGAGCTCTTCCGACTGGACAAGGTACATATTGAGTATTTTCCACGTATATTACTAAAAACATGCTGCCAGCATTTCTAATTCTTACAGGATCTTCCTATATTCACAGCATTTGAAAGTCTACAGAACCTACGAGAGTTGTATCTGAGTTCCAACCAATTCATCGGAAACATTCCAACATTCTTGTTTTCGCTCCCACATATTGAACAGTTAAATCTCTCAACTAATTATTTTGAAGGACCATTTCCAATAAATCCATCTTCGGACCTTTCATTGTCGCTTAAGAGTCTTCGGTTCTCCCAAAACAATCTGAGTGGTAGACTTGCTTTCGTTTGGCTTGGAAACCTCACAAAACTTGAAGAGATAGATCTTTCAGGCAATGCTAAACTAGTTATTGACGTCAATATTCCTGGATGGACACCTCCGTTCCAGTTGAAACAGTTATTGCTCTGTGGTTGTGATCTTGACAAGAACATTATTTCAAGACCAGAATTTTTAGGCACACAGCGTCACTTAAAGGTGCTTGATTTGTCCAACAATAACTTATCAGGTAGCATGCCAAATTGGTTATTTACAAAGGAAGCAACACTACAGGATCTAAATCTTAGGAATAACTCGCTAACTGGATCCCTGGACCCAATTTGGCATACCCAATCTTCTCTCAGCCGTATCGACATACACATGAACCATGTCACAGGAGAGCTGCCGGCCAACCTCAGCTCAATGTTTCAGTTTTGTATGATCTAGATTTTTCTAGTAATGACTTGTTTGGGCACATACCAACGTCAATGTGCGAGATCAGCTCCATCGGATATTTAGACCTATCAAACAACAAACTTTCTGGGGAGGTTCCAGCTTGTGTTTTTACTAATTATCCGGAGCTATCCGTCTTGAAGGTCTCAAACAACAAGCTTGGTGGTCCGATTTTTGGTGGGATGAATAATCTGTCCAATATATATGAATTGCGCTTGGATGGTAACAAATTTAAAGGGACATTGCCTCATGATCTGGCAGGAAAGTTAGTAAGAGTCATTGATTTGCATGATAACCAGCTGTCTGGCGAACTCAATGTGTCATTTTGGAATATGTCTTATTTGAGAGTCCTGAATCTTGCTGGCAACCGTATAACCAGCAAAATTGACCAACACATTTGTGGCTTCACAGAAATTCACCTTTTAGATCTGTCGCGCAACAACCTTACAGGGTCTGTACCAAACAGTTGCTTCATAGTGCTGAATTTTCTTAACCTTACTGGGAACTCATTATCTGGCGATATCTCTTTTCCCCTTTTCAACACATCAAGTCTAATTGCTTTGGATGTCAGACACAATCAGTTCATGGGCAACGTCAATTGGGTAGGTTACCTTGAAAACATTAGGCTACTTTCACTGGGTGGAAATAAGTTTGAAGGGCAGATCACTCCAAACCTGTGCAGACTCATGTACCTGAGGATAATAGATTTGTCCCATAACAAGCTTTCAGGTTCTCTGCCAGCTTGTATCGGTAATATCTCTTTTAAAGGTGACACAAATGATCAATTTTTTCAGCCAGCAAATGAGATTACGCGGGTGTCGGACGACTACACTAATTCCTATGAATTAATGTACTTCACTTTTGCTACCAAAGGGAATTTCTACACATACGGCCGCAGTTTCTTTGTTTCAATGTCTGGCATCGACCTATCTGCAAACATGTTGGATGGAGAAATTCCTTGGGAGCTAGGAAATCTTAACCATGTCAAATCCCTTAATCTGTCATACAATTTATTTGTTGGACCAATCCCAACAACCTTTGGCAGTCTGAAGGATATAGAAAGCTTGGACCTCTCCCACAATAAGTTGAGTGGACCGATACCTTGGCAGTTAACCCAGTTATCTTCTTTGGGGGTGTTCTCTGTGGCATACAACAACTTGTCGGGATGTATACCAAACTCTGGTCAGCTTGGCTCATTCAGCATGGACAGCTACGTAACTGACCTTCACAATATTACACAGGGGAACATGTGCGCTCCCGGTCCAGATCCCGTGGTAGAGGAAGATGTGGGAGAGGTGCCTAGTGACCCAGTCCTATACATAGTCACGGCTGCCTCATTCGTGTTGGCATTTTGGGCCAGTGTTGCGTTCTCATTTTGCCATCCGCACGGGAGGACTATAATCCTCAAGCTGTAGGCTGTCCCAGGGAAAACTGCTAGTCATATATGTACTTCTATGTGTAAATATACATCCAGGAACTTCCTGGAATTCATTTGGGTATGTAATATAGACAATCGGTTTTGTTTGGTTTTATTTTGTACACATAATTTCCAAGTTCTGTATTTTTTTTCCAGATTGTTCTGTAGTATCCAGTTTACCATTTCTTGTTGAGAATATACCAGAGTACAAGCTATCATTGGGCAGTAAGGAGCTTCCTTACACTTCTCTTGGAAAGTTAGAACTGTCTGTTAGTCAACATGCAGACCCTTTACATATACAGTAAATTCTGGAGGTTCATGCTAGCATACCATCATGCCACTATTCGAAGACTTTTATCTGCAGGATATTATATAGTGCGGTATAGATTTTATACAAGAAATAATAATAACAGGAAGGTCAGTTGTCCCTTTACCAGTATTTTCTCTTTGTACTGAAACCCCTCCTCGAAGCTATAGGTCCTAGAAGAAACAATAATAATAACTGTAAGCACCTGTTCTTCTGGATAAAGAATTGTATCATCCTTCAGCCTAATATACACAAACATCTTGTAAGTTAGACTGTAGTTCACCAAATCAATGCAAGTATCCCTGTTCGTAGTGCCCCCCATCCCCCAAAAAAGACAGTAATTCTTTCAGAACATGTGTGCTATGTTCTATGGTTATTTTAAAGTTAATGTTATCAGAGGAAGAAATAGTCCAGCCGTCTTGAGAATGCAAAGGAAATTTGGGATACTTTGATTGATATGCACGAAGGTACCGACTCCGTCAAGGAGTCCAAATTGGATGTGCTTCAAAGTCAGCTTGACACGTTCAAAATGAAGGATGGTGAAGGTGTCGCTGAAATGTACTCTAGGTTTGCTCTCATCACAAATGAGATTGCCGGCTTAGGAAGTGAAGAGATGGCTGATAGATTCATCATCAAGAAGATCCTAAGAGCCTTGGATGGAAAATATGATATCGTGTGCACATTGATTCAAATGATGCCCAACTTCAAAGATCTCAAGCCAATGGAAGTCATTGAAAGAATTGTTGCTCATGAGATGTCACTCAAGGATAAAGAAGAGCTTCACAACAAGTCAATTGTGCTTACAAAGCCTCATGTGATGCTCATACATCATCAAGTGAGAAACAAGCCTTCAATGAGGAATTGAGCCTAATGGTGAAGAATTTCAACACGTTCTACAAGAGTAGAAGCAAAAAAAGAAGTTCCAAGTCAAGGTCCTACAATGACAAAAGATCTTCTAGTCGTGAGCGTAATTGCTACAATTGTGGAAGACCCGGACACTACTCAAATGAGTGTACGGCTCCCTACAAAAGAAGAGAAGACTCACCTAAAAGGAGAAGTAGAAGAGAAGAATCACCTCCAAGAGAGAGAAGGAGTAGAGATGATCGTTATGAACGAAGAACCTCTCGCAGAAGCAAGGATTCGGAAAGGAATGACAAGTCATCAAGGAGCTACACAAAACGAAGACATCAAGCTCACATTGGTGAATGGGTATCTGGCTCCGACTCCAACCATCACTCCGAGAGAAGTTATCACTCTGACTCCGAATATACTCAAAATGAAGGTGTTGCCGGTCTAGCACTTGTGTCGATCAACTCCTATGAAATATTTGACTCACCAAATGAAGAAATTGGAAGATGCTTTATGGCTAAAGGCCCAAAGATATCACACCCCAAGTATGTTGATTTCAATAGTGATGAAGATGATTTGCTAGGTGATGATGTACTTGTTGACAACTCTAGTGATGAAAGCTATGATGAACTTGCTATTAATCATGCTAATCAAGATAAAACGAATGACGATGATAAGAAGGAGATTGAGCGTCTAACTAAAGAACTAAACACTCTTAAGTCAGCTCATGAAACTACCTTGAAAGATCATCGAGAGCTTTTGAAGATTCATGAGAAGCTACGCTTTGAAAAGCTCAACCTTGAGCAAGAGCACGGGTTCTAGAAGGCAATCAATGATGATCTTCGTAAAAAAATTCTTCTTACATTGTCAAGCGTTTACTCTTGTCTACTTACATGACACAAGTAAAATCTAGCAACAAGAGCAAGAAAGATTCATCTTTTAGTAATAACAATAATCATGTTAAATCCAATATTGTTGCTTCTAGTAAAAGTGCCCGTGCGTTGCACCGGGAGAAAAGGTATCCTCATGCGCTCTTAGCGACCTGTTTGTATTGCCATTTCTCATCTTCAATGTCATCGTCCATGGTCGTTGCGTTGTCCACCTAGACGGACGTGATCAATTTCAAACTGTTTTGTGAGCACTTGTTATAATAGTATAAATATGCATGTGCGTTGCAACAGTAAAAAATTCATCACACTTTCCTAGACCAATAAGTATGGCCTAATACACAAATGATGGTTTTGCTTATCACCCTTGTCAATTATTTTCCAACATGAATAATAATTGTGTTTTCAGTCGGACCGGATTTTTGAACCGGCTAAAATGCATCTATTATTTGGCTTGTGGTTAGCACGATGAATGAATAATCAATGATTGCTTTACTAACATAACATGGCCATGGCCGAGTATACCTGATCGACACCTGCCATCCCTCTCCATAGTCCTTCGGACACCACCACCACCTAGGGTCTCGATTTCGGCCATGCCCTCAACATGCCCCTTACCGTCCACTACCGATACAACTCTCGAAGGCACGAAAAAACGTATTTGCACCATGGAATGAGAAATTGCAAAAAATAAATAAAAAATCTCTACTGTTTGACAAAGATATGATGTATTGAAGGAAATGTTTGATGTTTAATACTCCCTCTGTTTCTAAATATTTGTTTTTTTAGAGATTTCAAATGACTATCATATACAGATGTAAATAGACATATTTTAGAGTGTAAATTTACTCATTTTGCTCCATATGTAGTCACTTGTTGAAATCTCTAGAAAGACAAATATTTAGGAACGGGGGGAGTAAGTCACATGGATATTTTGGATGATGAAATACTTTTGTTGACCCAGTTTTTTTTAACCTACAAATGTCTTGTATCATAGGCAACGCATTGCAGACTTTTTTTTTCTTACATGAGTCAAAAAGTCAGTAATAGATGACAAAACATATTTATTTTGGTACTTGCGAAGTATATTTTTCAGCTCCAACATTAACAATGAAGATAGCATCTTTCAATAAATATTGAATATGATATTTTGCAGCTGCCAAATATCTGGACATGAACTCAAGAGAATTGATGATCGTCCTCAGCAAAAAATCATTCTATATAGACTGAATACGTTTGCTACAGACCTCATTTCACTACTAATTTAGCCGTCAACAGAAATCTCAAAATAAAAAAAATCTAAAATTTACAGCATTTTTTTCCTGGTCTTGCAGTTTTATTTGTCCAAGAATTATACGTCGCCCAAAAGTTCAACCAAATGAAAATATTTTTATAGATGTGTGGATGGCATCTAGAACACGTAATACTTGCTTCAAGAGATTGCACTTAACACTTCAGCATGTACAATTTATTCACCATTATAGCAATGCAATATTTTCAATCTCTGAAACCTATCCACCCAAATATATTGAGTGTCTTTGAGACCAGGTCAGGAAGAACTGTACGTTTTATGGTTGTAGATAAGGCTAATGATAAGGCTCCATCAGCTAGCTAACTGGATTCTTAGCTAAGATAACATAGCAAGACTGCAAGAGAAATAGAAAGGGGACCTAGATGCGGCTGGACTTTTAACATGGTAGGCTGTTGGCACGCGGTGCAGCCTTGTACTGCGGCGACAACACGCCCGCTATGACAGAGACACCAGCAGCAACACGGCGGTGACAACGACGAGCGCGCCCACGAACACGCGGATGCCGTCCCCATCAATCCGGCCCCATGCCCCATGCTGCGCACCGCCGAGCAGCGCCTCCAGTCCTCCTCCTCCACCCCCATGACCATGGCGACCTGTGCGCCAGTCACGCCTCACCGACCCGGCAGCGGCAGACCGCACGGTGGTGAACACAGGTCACACCCACTACTCCCGAGTCCCGAACTCCCGATCATCTCTCTAGTACAGGCCATGGCCTGTTTCCGTCCCCGAGCTCGCGCCGTCCACCATGGCTGAGCCGCCGGCCATGGCCTCGTTTTCGATCTCGAGGTGCCATCCATGGCTCCGTTTCCGACCCCCCATCTCGCACCGTCCACCATGGCTGCGCCCCCGAACTGGCGGTTCTGGCTATGCTTCAGTTTCAATTCGTTGCCGGCTCGGAAGCCTCTACTCCGGCATAGAGAAGGTTCTTGATCCTCTTGTCTTTCTCCGTAGACTCATCTCTAGAATCAACAAGTTTTAAGTTTTTTCTTGCCTCGTGCTCTCGTCATGGACCTCCCTCGGGACCAGATTATGACTGCATACGACCATGGTTCATGCTGTACTTCGTGGTGAGACGATGGCGGCAGGAGCAGCCACGAGCCGGGAGAACAGCTACAGGGTCGTAGTGGTCCGGTTGGCTACTGGCTAGGCTTGCGCTGGGCTGAATAAGTAGCTGGTGTTAGAAAGTGTTGTACTTTGGGTATACGGTATTGTATAAACCGTACTCACCCGTAGATAGGGCTAGATCGTGTGTGTGTTTGTTGTAATCTGATAGTTAGGTTGTTAGGGTTTATCCTCAGATCTTGTATAGGTTTTCTTGAGGATCAATCCATAACCTAACTACCGCACCTTGTATCTTATTCGTGGCTATATGAACACGTACGCGTCCCTGCCCAAAGGCATACGCTTCCACGCAAACTTTCATGGTATTCAGAGCCTAATTCCTCTACCGCATCCAACCTAGTAGTCATGGCTAGCTCCAGCACCGCCGCCGCCGCCCCATACGCCCTCATCCCCATTGCTGACAAGCTTCACCGCGGCAACTATCTCGTTTGGCGCGCGCAGGCCTTAGCCACCATCCGCGGAGCCCAACTGATCGACCACCTCAACCCCGACCATCCGTTCCCGGAGGCCAAGCTTGCTGACAAGGACGGCAAGCCCACCGATGTGCCAAATCCGGCGCATCACATCGCTCTGGCGCAAGACTCCCAGGTGCTGAGTTTTATCTTCAATTCAATCTCTGCTCCTGTGATGATCCAAGTCGCCCACTGCACCAAGGCCGCCGCGGCATGGACCGCGATCAGGGAGATGTTTCTCGCCCAAGCGCAGGCCAACATCGTTAACACGCGGATCGCCCTCTCCACCACCAAAAAGGGCACCGCGACCATCGCTGAATACATCGGGCGCATGAAGGCGCTAGACGACGAGATGGCTTCAGCAGGGAAGCCGCTCGGCGATGATGACATGGTCTCCTACATCCTCGCTGGACTCGACTTCGACTACATCTCGTTCGTCTCGTCCATCTGCGCTGCAAGAACCGAGCCCCTCAAGGTAGCTGAACTTTATTCCCAGCTGATCGGTTTTGAAAAGCGTCTTGCCATGTTTGAAGGAGGAAACCAGTCCTCTCAGTCCTCGGCCAACGCCGTGTCCCGTGGCCGTGTTGGCTACGGTCACGGAGGCGGCCGTGGCAATGGTGGTCGTGGAAACGGAGGAGGTGGCCGCGGCAATGGAGGCCGTGGCCGCGGCAATGGAGGCCGTGGCAACGGCAATGGAGGAGGTAACGATCTTCCTGAGGTCGTCTGCCAGATCTGCAAGAAACCAAACCACACCGCCGTCGAGTGCTACCAACGCTTTGACATCTCCTTCGCCAAGAACGAAAAGAGTGCAGGATCAGCCACCAACTCGTCCTATGGAGTGGACACAAACTGGTACCTTGACACGGGGGCCACAGATCACATCACCAGCGAGCTCGACAAGCTGACCGTCCGCAACAAGTACCACGGCAACGAGCAAGTCCACACCGCAAACGGAGAAGGTATGGAAATTAGTCATATTGGTCAATCCACTGTTTGAACCCCTACTCGTGATCTTCATCTTAGAAATATATTGCATGTACCCGATGCCACAAAAAAATCTTATTTCAGCTCATCGTTTATCCACTGACAACAATACCTTTCTTGAAGTTCACCCACGTTTCTTTTTCGTTAAGGAACAGGGAACGAGGAAAACCCTCCTCCACGGAAGGTGTAGACATGGTCTCTACCCCCTATCACCGGCTCCGTTGAGTTCAAGCAAACAGGCGTTTGGTGTCAATAAAGTGTCCATGGACAGGTGGCATAGTCGGCTAGGGCATCCTTCATCCACTATCGTTCGTCATGTCCTTAGCCACAACAATATTCCTTTTTCTAGTAGTGAGTTGAATAAAGAGGGTGTTTGCGATGCTTGCCAATTGGGCAAGAGTCATCAACTCCCCTACCCAAATTCGTTCAGTGTATCTAAAGCTCCTTTAGAGCAAATTTTCTTCGATGTATGGGGGCCTGCCCGTGATTCTATCAATAGAAACAACTACTATGTATCTTTTATTGACGATTATAGCAAATTCACATGGATCTATCTTCTCAAGCACAGATCTGAAGTTTTTTAAGATCTTCCATGAATTTCAAGCGTTAGTTGAAAGATTGTTCAATAGAAAAATTATCACCATGCAAACAGACTGGGGAGGCGAATATGAACGCCTAAACACTTTTTTTCGCCAACTAGGAATTACCCACCATGTCTCCTGTCCACATGCTCCTCAGCAGAATGGATCAGCCGAAAGAAAACATCGCCACATTGTAGACGTGGGACTTTCCCTTTGCCCCTCAAATTCTGGGATGAGGCATTTCTCTCTGCCACATATCTAATAAATCGCACACCCAGCAAGGTGATCAATTATGAAACTCCCCTGGGCTGTTTATTTCATGAACAACCAAACTATCATTCGCTTAGAGTCTTTGGATGTGCTTGTTGGCCAGATCTCCGCCCATATAATTCTAGAAAATTAGAATTTAGATCCAAACAATGTGTTTTCCTCGGATACAGTAACCTTCACAAAGGCTTCAAGTGCCTTGGTGTTGCTGCCGGCCGAGTCTACATATCTCGTGATGTTATCTTTGATGAGACGGTTTTTCCGTTCAAAGCACTCAATCCAAATGCAGGCACCCCTCTTCGCTCTGAAGTTTTGTTGCTTCCTGAAACTACTCCCTCCGAGCCTATTGATCATGGGGAAGAACGTGTATTTGATCAACATGCTAAATTTCCTACTAATCCTGGTGAAAATCCAGCTCGCATGTATCATTTTATGTAGCCAGAACAAGACAAAAATGGCGCGGAGTACGAAGCAGATCCAGGTGCTGTCAGCGCCGACCCCGAGGCTAATCCTGGCGCTGATTCTGGCGCAGGCGGTGCAGGTGCAGGCAGCCCAGGCGAATCTGCCTCGGGTCAGCGCACTCCACCCAGAGAACGACGCGTGGGTGCGTCGGGCGCTGGTTCCCCAGGTGGGCCAACTACTGGACCAGCCGACCGGCTCCTCGCGTCGCACGCCGCCTCTCGATCGCAGCCAGGTGGCCCAACCTGTCGCGGGAGCATCGGATGGCGCAGAAGCAAGACAGGATGGCGGGTCCCCTGCTGCGGGCGGCGGGATCGATATGGGATCTCGCGCTGCTGACGACAGGATCGAAGTGGGATCTCGTGCGGCTGTGTCTTCTTCTGACGGATCCTCTGCGCTGGATCCTCATACAGCTCCTGATGTGCCAACTCGGAGAACATGATCCCAACATGGTATTGTAAAACCGCAAGTTTATACAGATGGTACGGTCAGGTATGACAAGCTTAAGGTTCGGTTTGGGGGTTTAACGACCACTGGTGAACCAAGTAGTCTACATGAAGCTTTAAATGATACTAAGTGGAAAATGGCTATGAATGAAAAATGTTATCTAGTCCCACCAACACAAAAGAAAAATGTTATTGATTGCAAGTGGGTTTACCGTATTAAGAGGAAGGCAGATGGTCAAGTTGATAGGTATAAGGCAAGGCTAGTAGCAAAGGGGTTTAAACAGAGATATGGTATAGATTATGAAGATACCTTTAGTCCCGTTGTGAAAGCAGCTACTATCAGACTTGTTCTTTCTGTTGCAGTATCAAGAAACTGGAGTTTGAGGCAATTGGATGTTCAGAACGCGTTCCTCCATGGCGTTCTAGAGGAAGAGGTCTATATGAGGCAACCACCTGATTATGAGGTAAAATGCAAGGAAAATTATCTTTGCAAGCTTGATAAGGCCCTATATGGATTAAAACAAGCACATAGGGCTTGGTACTCCAAGTTAAGTGAAAAACTTCAGACACTTGGTTTCAAATCATCCAAAGGAGATACTTCCATGTTCTTTTATAGGAGAGGAAATATCACTATTTTTATGTTGGTCTATGTTGATGATATCATTGTCGCTAGCTCACCACAAGATGCAACTGTAGCGCTGTTGGTAGATCTTAAGAAGGATTTTGCCTTGAAAGATTTAGGTGATCTACACTACTTGGGAATTGAAGTCGGAAAAGTAAAAGATGGAATATTTCTCACCCAAAAAAAATATGTTTTGGACATGCTTAAGCGTGCAGGAATGGTAAATTGCAAGATTTCAAACATGCCTCTCTCTACATCAGAAAAATTGTCAAGAGAAGAAGGAGAACCATTGGGGGCCGAAGAGTCAACCAAATATAGGAGTATGGTAGGTGCTTTGCAGTACTTAACACTGACAAGACCTGACATTTGTTTTCCTGTCAACAAGGTATGTCAGTACTTGCATTCTCCTACTTCTCCGCATATGACATCAGTTAAGAGAATTTTGAGATATCTTAGAGGTACTATGAGTATAGGTCTAAAATTTACAAAGTCATCCTCCAATATTGTTAGTGCATATTCTGATACTGACTGGGCAGGATGCCCAGATGACAGAAGGTCAACAAGAGGTTTCTGTGTGTTTTTTGGTCCTAACTTGATTTCTTGGAGTGCATGTAAGCAAGCTACTGTCTCCAGGTCTAGTACAGAGGCTGAGTACAAATCTTTAGCTAATGCTACTGCTGAGATTATTTGGGTTCAAGCTCTGCCACGTGAACTTGGAGTTATGCATTCACCTGTTGCACGCCTATGGTGTGATAACATTGGTGCTACATATTTATCAGTAAATCCAGTATTTCATGCAAGGACAAAACACATAGAAGTTGACTATCATTTTGTTCGAGAGAGAGTAGCTAGCAAACTGCTGGACATTCGTTTTATTCCCACAGGGGATCAAGTTGCAGATGGTTTCACCAAAGCCTTACATGGCGGAAGTTAGAAGATTTTAAAACCAATCTCAACTTAGTGAAGTTGTGATTGAGGGGGCGTGTTAGAAAGTATTGTACTTTGGATATACGGTATTGAATAAACCGTACTCACCCGTAGATAGGGCTAGATCGTGTGCGTCTGTTTGTTGTAATCTGGTAGTTAGGTTGTTAGGGTTTATCCTCAGATCTTGTATATGTTTTCTTGAGGATCAATCCATAACCTAACTATCGCATCTTGTATCTTATTCCTGGCTATATAAACACGTACGCGGGCACGCCCAAAGGTATAAGCTTCCACGCAAACTTTCATCTGGGTGGCCGCTGTCGGGTTGGACGCCGCAGCCATGGAGAAAAGCAGCATATGGGTGACGCCTTGAGGACTGCTCGACGGACAGGACATGGCTGATGGCCTGTGCGCCGCGACGTCGTGGAGGAGTGAGGACGGAGCCGTGCACAGATCACCGGCTACCTTGCTCGCTCCCGTGGCCCTGCCTCCCCCATCGACCTCTCTTGCATCTCGTCGGGCAGGTGGCGTAACCTCCATCCACCACCTGTGGGCGTGTGGGCCGCAACCAGCACAGCAGGCGTCGAGGAGGCGCTCCATCATATCGCAGCCAAGAAGGACCTAGACAACGTCTGCTGCTCTGGGTCCATAGATCACACCCTCGCCTCGCCTCCTCTCTCCCAAGCAGATTTATGAGGGAGTTGGAAATTAAGGCAGCTAGAGATACGGAGTTAGAATCCAACTCAGGTCCGCTTCATCTGGAGAAAAAACTGCATGCGAAAGAAGAAAAAAACCTAGTATACGACAGGATTACGTGACAGCATTACATGCGAAATCAAGAAATAAAACCAGAAAATGTAAGAGTGTAAACCATATGAAAATAGGAAACGCCTCTTGCAGACTAGCTTATTAACTGGTTTGGTGCTACCTATAGCCAAAGGGTGAGCCAAGTTCACACTTGACGATGAACCTAGTATAGTTCACCATAGTATTCTACACATGTGTGTATGGACGTCACACCCCGGACGTAACTACGGGGTCTGGTCCTAACTCTACCCCATGCTATGATGTAACCATATATTTAAAGCTTTAGCAACATAAAAAATATTTAACACCCTTAAAAAATTGGCATATACAATTTCATTCTTTTATGCCCTATCTAAAAATGAGAAAATGTGATACTACAATAGATAAAGATGGAAAGTAAAATCCTAATAGATAGATTAAAACCAGATCTAGTGATGTGGCGTCAAGGTCCAAGTTAGAGTTCCTGGAGCCAACCTCAAACTCTTCGAAGTCGACATCTTCATAATCCATCTCAAGCCCGACCCCAAGCACGTCAAGCATTGCAAAGTGCCAACCCCCGCCAGCGCCGTACCGGGCCTTCTTCTTCTCGGCCACGGCTTTAGCTTCGTCACCCTCAATGTCACCGCGAGCATGTTGAGATCCCGCCACCGCACATGGCCGCTAGTACCTCGTAGTAGTCACTAGGGGAAGGACGAGCCTCGCCAAAATTGGTAAATGGGTAGGGTTTTTAATGACACATGGGAGCGAATGTGTAGGTTGGCACATGGGGGCGAGGACAATCCCATATATACACGGTGGTCGCAAAAACGGCGACGCCTAGGCAAGGGGGCGTGTGGTAGGGCCCACAAACTAGTGATGGGCTACACAATAGGCGGAAGGAAAGAGGTGGTTCCAGAAGCAAGTGTTTCAATTCAGGGAATCTTGCTCGTTGGCCCCTTGAAAGAAGGGGTATTTCTAGTATTGCCCTTAAAATTGAATGCATGGACCACTGACTTTCTTTCTTCGGTGCCAAGCATTTTTCTTGCTCAAGATTGTGCGACACCCCTGCCTTGTAAAAAAGTAAGCACATGATATACCCTCATCAAAATGCTACCCTATGCTACCATTCGTAATCAAGATCAGACAAAAGCACTAGATGTTTAATGATTTCACCTCATGTCTCCCCAAGGATTGGATTCACACTACCGTAGCACATATTTCTGTTACTGGTGTTCAGATTAGCGCTTCATTTCTTCCTTGCTCCTAACCTCCTCGTAGCTCGAACTCCATGATCATGGGTACCTGGATGGTCGAAGAATTATGAAGTGTTAAAGAATCTTCACGTAATAGAAAAAAGAAGTACCATTAAAAAATGTATGTGACACTTAGAAAATCTATTCATGATTTAAAAAAAGTGTGTTCATCATATTTTAAACCGAATAAAACCAGAAAATGTAAGAGTGTAAACCATGTGAAAATAGGAAACGCCTCTTGCAGACAAGCTTATTAACTGGTTCGGTGCTACCTATAGCCAAGGGGGAGCCAAGTTCACATTTGGCGATGGACCTAGTATAGTTCACCATAGTATGCTACAAATGTGTGTATGGACATCACATCCCGGACACAACTACGGGGTCTGGTCCTAGCTCCACCCGGGCTACGATCTAACCATATATTTAAAGCTTTAACAACATAAGAAAATATTTAACCCCCTTAAAAATAGCCATATGCTATTTCAAAATATTATGCCCTACCCAAAAATGAGAAAACGTGATACAATAATAGACAAGGATGGAAAGTATGATCCTTAGAGCATCTCCAACAGCCGCGCCAAAAGGCGCGCGCGGTAAACCGAGTTTTCTACGCGTGCGGGACGTTTCGGCGCGCTCCAGCGGCGGCGGGAAAGTCGCGCGCACGGGAACAATTTGCGCGCGCGCGGGAAAAGGCGGCAAGTCGCGCGCTTTTTTTGGCGCACCGCTTCCGGCGCGCCTATAAAATGCGGCGCTCGCCACGCGCCTATTCCACACGCTTCTCTTCCTCTTCCGCTGCCACGCGCGCCTCCACCGCTTCCTCGGTTGCTTCCGCTGCCACGCGCGCCACCGCTCCAGCGCCCCGCCACCATGCCGCCGAGGAGCGTCGGGCTACCGCGGCGTCCGCCAGCGCCCCAACGGTGGGTTCTACTCCGAGATATGGTCCGGCCAACTCCGGCTCGGCCTCGGCACCTTCGAGACGGCGCACGAGCGGTTGGACAGGCGTCGGCGGAAGGCCCTGGCGCTATCCCAGTGCGAAGTCATTGAGAATGGTGGTGAGACGATCTTTGCGTCTGATGATGATTGCTGGGAAGACATGTGGCTCGATACCTCGGATCAGACCAGCGAGGATGGCGACGATGACGACGACGACGACGACTGGGAGTAGGCTGTAGTTGCACTATCTAGTAGTTTTTATCTATGTCCTTGCACTATCTAAAATAGTTTTTATCTATCTATGCTATGGAACTATGTAAAATATCTATGAATTTTATTAAAAAAGATGTACGCATTGTTTAGCACGCGCTGCATTTTAGCGCGGCGGCTGTTGGAGATGCTCTTATAGATGGATTAAAACCAGATCTAGGGATGTGGCATTGACACCTTTCAAGAGCGACCTCTTGACAATGGTGAATGGCTTGATCTTGACGAGCTCGTCGTCATCGTCCTTCTTTCCCATCCCGCCACGCCCGAGATCCAAGTCAGAGTCCCTAGAGGTGTCGATACCTGTGGAGAAGGACTCCTAGACGGTGGAGAATGGCTTGATCTCGACGCCCAAAATCTAAAGTCAGAATCCCTGGAGCCAACCTGAAACTCTTCAAAGTGCACATCTTCGTACTCCATCTCAAGTCCGACCCCAAGCCTGTCAAGCCTTGCAAAGCGCCGACCCCCGCAAGCGCTTCGCCATGCCTTCTTCTTCTCGCCCACAGCTTTAGCTTTTTCACCCTCCGTGTCACTGCGGGCATGTTGAGATCCCGCCACTGCACATGACTGCTAGTACCTCGTTGTAGTCACTAGGGGAAGGAGCCTTGCCTAAATTGGTAAATGGGTAGAGTTTTTAATGACACATGGAACCGAATGTGTAGGTTGGCACATGGGGGCGAGGACAGTCCCATATATACAAAATGGTCGCAAAAACGGAGACCCCTAGATAAGGGGGCGTGTGATAGGGCCCACACACCAGTGAGTGGCTACACGACAGGCGGAAGGAATGAGGTGGTTCCAGAAGCAAGTGTTTCAATTAAGTGAATCTTGCATGTTGGCCCCTTGAAAGAAGGGGTATTTGCAGTATTGCCCTTGAAATGGAATGCATGGACCATAGACTTTCTTTCTTTGGTACCAAGCACTTTTTTATAGTGTGCTCATGATCTAACCATGTATATAGAGATTCTTAACACTTTTATATAATAACATGGCAACATTACTTCATGACTTTGTGTCTTACTTGGCACCGAGAAGAAATAATCTGAGAGTGGTTTTGTTTCTTTTGAGATGATGGGACTGGCCCATGCATGAACGAAGCAGTAGCTCCGGGGCAAACCATAGAATTTGCATACAAAATCTACACATGAGTTTTTTGTACTCAAATAGCATAAAATTTGTGTAAACCATATATAGATAATTTGAAAAATATCCAAGAACATTCAACATATTATGTCATTACAACCTTGCACTACTAGGAAAAGGCCTACTAATGGCGCACTGGTTTTGCCTACTAATGGCGCATTACCAGTGCGCCATTAGTAGCACGCCACTAGTATATCTTACTAATGGCGCACCACGGATGCGCCATTAGTATCTGGTATACTAATGGCGCACCAACCAGTGCGCCATTAGTATGTAACAGCATGTGCCATTAGTGTGCCTCCGGGGGGGGGGGCATACGTAAGCATGGCTTTGTCATACTAATGGCGCATTCTCTGTTGATGCGCCATTAGTATCCTTTGGCATACTAATGGCACACCTGGTGGTGATGCGCCATTAGTATGAATATTTGGTTTTTTTTCCTTTTCTGATTTTTGCGCAGGTTACAAAATATATTATTAGACAGAATATAAAATATATTATTAGACAAAATATAGACAGCAGCACACAGCAACATCAGATTCATCGAATACAATAGAAGATTAGTCTCCGAATACAATTCATCATATTAGTCTCCGAATTCAAAAGACCGAACAAAGATAAAACATTACAAGTCTCAAGACCGCGAGTATCGAGTTTGTCAGAAGTAATACTAATCCTAACAAGTCCTACTAATCATCATCATACAACTTTTACTCATTATTCATAACAAGTCATACAATCATCATCTTGATAGTCTTCGAACCAACCCTACTTAATTGTTCATCAGCACATGATCATCAGTATTAGGCAGGACCTAAATACCCTATTTAAGCTAAAATAGCATAAAACAATATAGACCTTGACTCTCCATTATGGAGAATGGAGAACATCCTGTCTCCAATTCTTGCGCTTCGCTTCCTTTTGCTTCCAAGAAGCTCCTTACGACTGTCCATACATTTTTTCCATCCTTTGATTTTCATGTCTCCACTTCTTTTAGAAATCTCGTATGGATAGTTGAGATTCGTAGGACGACCTGGCTGTATGTTCAAAACATTAACACTACCTTTCAGATACATCATATGAGGCACACAATTCTCTGGGATTATCTGTTGAAAAACATAGTAATAACTTCATAGTTAGCAATGATGTACTAGTTTTAGAAGTATGCAAAAGATGCACGGATGTCGTAATAGTAAAAATCTTACCAGGGTATCTCCATGGTAGTTACCGTAGTTGAACACATGCACTAGTGACACATATTTACCATAATGTTGAGGAGTTTGTTTGTGGATAATGTAATTTTCAATATCAGTACAAAATCCGACCAGATGATTTTTCTCCTTGTAAGTTGTTAATTCGGAGCCATCGGTGTAGTGGGTTTTGTCTACCATCTCCCGCACATTCTTTGAACAATAAAAATAAGCTGTCAATGGAAATAAGCTGTCAACTATTTTGAAATAAACAATATAAATTAGCTAATAACTATGTTTGAGAAACTCACATAGCGGTAGAACTGGAGGCGTATCAACAAGGACCCAAATGTCCATATTGTCTTGGTTGATGTCAGGATTACCAAGATCCATGGTGATAAGCATACCCTCATCAAAACCATACATCTTGCAAAATGCTTCCTAATTTTTGCAACCAAAATGGGTTACGCTCTTAGAATTATATAGATTTACTTCAAAGTCCACATCGTGATGAGTCCTTAGGTGAATTTTCTTTGTTTCAGAAATTTCATGGTCTTCAAAATCCATCCTCTCCAAGACATAGCGTCTTGCATGGCATGGGATAAGCTATACTCGAATTGTAAAAGATGAAAATTACACGTTGAAATAGTTGAAGTCATGCTTAATTATGAAAATAACACTTATTATCGTTGTGTACCGTTTCAACTTCGAAGGTCTCCTCGAGCTTAATGCTGAAGCGCCGATCATCGTCCAGGTGAGGCATGTCGCACAGACCTCGATTGTCGTGGCACCAGTCGCACTCCGCCGGGAGACTTTCGTCGTCCGATGATGATGACGACATATCCTGGGATAGCTCCCAGAATTGCTTGCCGCCCGAACCACCGGCCTCATCGTTGTGGGCCATGTTTCGCTCTAAATAGGAAAAAAGTTTGGTCAAAAAGTTGGTTATTGTCAAGGAACAAGATCATGGTCTCATCATTTAGGGTTTGTCGACACCGAGGCACCCTAAAAGCCTAAGCTTTCATCATTTAGGGTTTGTCGACGCCGAGGCACCCTAAAAGCCTAAGCGTACATCATTTAGGTTCTCATCGACACCGAGGCATCTGGGGCAGCCAAGTTAAGTTTTCATCATTTAGAGTTTATCGATGCCGAGGAACCCTAGGTTGGGCCTAATCACTTGTCACTAATCACTTGGCTCTATTGCCACCTATGGTTTAATGCAGCAAGAATGGCGGGGTAGTTGATCCTACTTAACTAAGTACTAAGATACCCCGGCCCATGCATTAGTCACAAGTACCCCATATGTCCTATTTTTAGCAAAGTCATGCTAAAATTCACGGAAAATTTCAGCATGACCTTTGCTGAAAATAGGACATATGGAGTACCTGAATTTGCCGGAACGGAAGTTAATCGACATTCCGGCAAACTCAAGGGCCTCTCGGGGTACCTGCAAATTCATCACGACACAATGGTCGGAGACAAAACCCAGCCACAGACCATATGGTCTTTCATATGGACAAAAATCAGCTCAACTTATGTGAGCTTCCGTTCCAGATATAATATGTCTCCCAACAAAAAATCATCAATAGTTTAGCAAGTCTGTACAAACACAGAAAGAATGACAAATATATTTTACAGATCATGGCATTGTTTTTACTATATGCACCATGGCAAATTTCTTTTCTTTTTGCAACATGGCAAATTTCTTTTGCACCGGGCCATGGCAAATATAGTCTATGCATCATGAAAATTATAGTGTATGGATCATGGCATTTTTTATTCTACATT
The DNA here is from genome assembly GCF_002162155.2 of Triticum dicoccoides. Lineage (NCBI taxonomy): Eukaryota > Viridiplantae > Streptophyta > Magnoliopsida > Poales > Poaceae > Triticum > Triticum dicoccoides. Next base: position 743,365,042 of record NC_041382.1, on the reverse strand, counting down.
TTTATTCTATTGATCATGCCAGGAAATTATAGTCTATGCATTTTTTTAATCTCTGGATCATGATCTAACAAAATTGCCATCTCCCATGGCAAATATAGCCTATGCATCATGGAATTTATACTGTATGGATCATGGCATTTTTTTGTCTATAGGATTATTGTTTGTGTGCATACATGCAGAGTATCAGCTCAGAGGTCTCTGTTTAACAGTGATAAGTCAACGACAAGGAACATCAAGCTTATAATAAAATCTCTTAGAACCTTATGAGAGTATGTACATATACAGATTTTGTTAACAAGAGTGTTTGTCAAAAGGAGAAACAAAGTTCATGGCAGTGTAGCTAGCTTCTCATGCATCCCTCTTATCATCTAGCTAGCTAACACTTGAATCCATGATGCTTCCAGACTTGAGCATTGAGAGTTTCAGACTAGAACTCACCTCGATGGACGCGGTCGTAGACGAGGTCGTAGACGGCGGCGGAGCAGAGACAAGGTCACAAACACGGTCGTGGTGCTCCAGTGGACGCGGCTGCATCAATCGTTTGAATTGGCATTCAATCAAACACCTCATAGGCAAGAACAGAAGGTGGAGACAGAGAAGAGAGGGGATCGAGCAGAGAGGGAGAGGGCAAGGAGGGAGGAGCAGAGAGGGGAGTCTAGGGGGAGGGAGCTTACGGGCGGAGGAGGACGGGCGGAGGAGGAGGGGGCTTACGGGCGACGGCGAGACGGTTGCGGGTCGGCGGCGGTCGTCGTCCTGCACCCCGTGCGGTCGGCGGCGGCGGGATGGTTGGGGGCCATGGCGGCTTGCTGTCGGTTGGGCGGCGGAGGAACTGCAGTGGTGGGGGCGCGGCGGCGCGGGGGCGGCGGCGCACGTAGGGGCGGCGGCGTCGTGGGTCGTCGGGGCAGCGACGCGCAGGGGCTGAGAGATGTGAGATGGGATCGGCCGGGGATTGGGGCCGAGATTTTAGTCGGGGGTGGTATAGCAATGGCGCACCACCTAGCGGTGCGCCATAAGTAAGTTTTTTTTTTCTGATAGCAATGGCGCACCCTCCTCTGGTGCGCCATTAGTAACTTTTTTTTTCTGACAGCAATGGCGCACCCTCCTCTGGTGCGCCATTAGTAACATTTTTTTTCATTATTTCTTGTTGCATCTAATAATTTGTTTTTATCAAATTTGTTATTTTCATGAGGACTAGAACAGAAGATATCATCAAATATCATCAATTGTTTTTTGAAAATATCATCAAATTTGTTTTTTTATTTTTAATTGAAAATATCATCAAATTTGTTATTTGAAGATATCATCAAATTTCTTATTTGAAAATATCATCAAATTTGTTATTTAAAAATATCTTCAAAAAGTGGGGGAGGGTGCGGGTGTCGGCGGCGGCGGTGGAGCGGGCCGGGGGAAGGTGCGGGGTGTCGGCGGCAGTGGTGGA
>NC_041382.1:743236527-743362912 GCF_002162155.2 Triticum dicoccoides | reverse complement strand
GGGGGGTGCTCGGCGGCGAGGGGGATCTGGCGAGGGGGATAGCTATCGAGAGGGAGGGGGATCTAGATCGAGTGTCCTCATGAATATTCAATATTTTTTCATATTGAATACAATCGATCTTCTGTAGGCCCGAGAAATATTTTTTCATATTGAATACAAAAATATTCATGATATCAAAAAGTGCCCGAGAAATGAAGGCTACAATTTAAATACAATCGATCTTAGCTAGCTATCTGTTCACAATCTTCTTGCCCTTCTTTTTCGCAAATGGAGTTCTTCTGTGGAACGGACGTCCTTTAGGTAGGGTGGTCCTCCTTCTTCTTGTGGTGTATGCTGCTACTTCATCGTCGTCGTCATGTTCGATCTTCGGGTCGCCGTACTTGTCGAAATCTTGCTCATTGGCTACTCCATCCATTCCATGATCTTCCTTTTTCCTCTCCTCACGACAACACGACTGGGCTTTGACGGATCGGTAATGAAGAAGCATTGGTCCACTTGTAAAGCCAGTACCCATGGCTCATTTTTCGCGGTGACGTTTGCGCCCGCGGTCTTGGATTTGGCTTCGGGTATAACCATGGTGGTGAAATACCGGTCTTCTTTTAGGACGCTCTTGGCCCATCTGACACAGAACATCGGGACCTTCTCTCCAGCGTAGCTCAGCTCCCAGATCTGCTCGATCCTTCCGTAGTATCTGTCCTTGTCGTTACCGGTGTAGGATTCCATCGTTACCCCGGAGTTCTGATAACCATCGCTCTTCATGTCCTTGTCCTCGGTGTAGAATGTGTAGCCGTTGATATCGTACGCCTCATAGGTCATCAGGTTGTGCTCGGCGCCCTGTGACAAGGCGAATATGAGTTGTTCTTCCGCGGAAGAATCCTCATGTAAAGGGTACGACAGAAGCTTCTGCTTGAACCAACGCGTGAAACATGAGTTGTGCTCTTTGAGTATATCTCCGTCCGTCCTCTGTTGGCCTCGGTCATTGTACGTCTTCTCAATAAAGGCTTTGTGCTCTACCACCCAAGGATCGACCACATCTATGTGTTGTAGCGCGACTAGGTTTGCTCTTTCAAAGTCGGCGAGTCGACCCTCGAAGTCGACATGCATTTCGCGGCGACCCTCACGGTGACCCCATCCAGCGAGCCTGCCGAGGTGCCTGTTGATGGGCAGACCAACGGGGTTCTCGATGCCTAGATAATTCATGCAGTAGGAGATGCACTCTTCGGTCAGAAAGCCCCTGGCTATACTTCCCTCTGGATGTGACATGTTGCGAACGTATCATTTAATGACACCGTTCATCCTTTCGAACGGCATCATGCTGTGCAGGAACGTCGGCCCGAGTTGGATGATATCCTCCACGATATGGACCAACAGATGCACCATCACGTCAAAGAATGCGGGCGGGAAGTACATCTCAAGCTCGCATAGTATCACCACGATCTCTTCCTGTAGCCTTCTGAGTTGCCTCACACCAATCGACTTCCGAGAGATGACGTCGAAAAAGTTGCATAGGCCAAATAGCGTTTCACGGACGTGCGCGTCCATGATCCCACGGATTGCAACTGGAAGTATCTGCGTCATCAGCACGTGACAGTCGTGAGACTTCATTCCGCTGAATTTCTGCTTCGCTGGGTCTAGGTATCTGCTTATCTTCCCCGCGTAACCGTAAGGAAGTTTTACTCCTAGGAGGCAGGTGAAAAACTGCTCGATCTCCTCCTGACTTAGAGTGAAGCACGCGGGAGGGTAGTCATTTCCGGTCTTCTTGGCCTTTTTGCCTTTGCGACGACTTTCTGTGTCCTGCTTCGCCTCATCATCATCATCATCATCATCATAATCATCATTAGCGTGAAGCTCCTGCCTGATGCCCATTGATTTCAAGTCTTTCCTTGCTTTCGGCCCATCTTTGGTCCTCTCTGGCATGTTGAGCAGGGTACCAAGAAGACTCTCGCACACGTTCTTCGTGATATGCATGACATCAAGGCTGTGAGGCACACGGTGGATCTTCCAGTACGGCAAGTCCCAGAAAACAGACCTCGTTTTCCATACCTTCAGCAGCGGCTCTGGCACCTTTCGCTTCTTTCCCAGCTCTGGCACCTTTTGCTTCTTTCCCTGCAGTGGGCAGTCTTTCCAATTTTTCAACAGCTCGTCTATTTCCTCGCCGCTCCTCGTACACGGGCGTTTTCGGGGTTCGGTTTCACCGTCGAACAGATCCTTGCGTTTCCTCCACGGGTCATCGTCGCGAAGCCACCTTCGATGTCCCATGAACACGGTTTTCAAAGACCCGGGATCTCTATCTAGCTGGCGATACATTGTGTCATCCATGCACCTTACGCATCTAGAAAATCCGTGGACTACCTGCCCCGCGAGATATCCATAACCGAGATAGTCGTGCACCGTCGTGAGCAGTGCGGCTCTCATAGGGAAATATTCTTTCTCTGCGGCGTCCCACGTATTGGCTGGCGTTTTCCACAGCGTGTCTAGCTCCTCCTTCAGCAGCCCCAGATACAGATTGATGTTGTTCCCTGGTTGTTTCGGCCCTTCAATTAGCATACTCATGTGAATGTACTTCCTCTTCATGCACAACCAAGGGGGAAGGTTGTACATCCACACAAACACGGGCGAGGTGCTATGTGTGCTTCTCTGGCTGCCAAACGGATTGACTCCATCGGTGCTCGCGCCCAACACGATGTTCCTTGGATCCTTCCCAATTTCTGGGTATTCAAAGTTCAACGCTTGCCACTGGCTCGCATCCTTAGGGTGACTCAGCATCTTGTCTTTTTTATTTATCTCCGGATCATTTCCGTCATCTTCCCACTTCTTCTCCTCCCTATCCGCGTGCCAACGCAGGAGTTTTGCTACCTTAGGGTCCGCGAAATACCGCTGCAGACGAGGAGTGATCGGAAAGTACCACACCGATTTTCGAGGAGCTTTCTTCCTCTTCTTGTATCGAGTGACGCCGCACACCGGACATATGGTAGACTCCGCGTGCTCGTCCCGATAAATGATACAATTGTTCATGCACACATGGTATTTCACGTGCGGTAAATCCAGAGGACACATGATTTTCTTCGCCTCCTCGAAACTGGTCGGGCACTTGTTCCCCTTGGGAAGACGTACGTGCCAGAATGACATGTTCTCGTCGAAGCATGCGTCGGTCATTTTGTGTTTTACCTTCATCTCCAGAGCCATGAGCATTACTTTCAGGCGGGTATCCTCGGGCCTGCATCCTTCATACAATGGAGTAACCGCGTCTATCTCCAGTTGATCTAGCTTGGCTTTCTCTCGGGCGGCAGCTCTTGCGTTATCCGTCTGCTTGAGAAGCAGCTCTTGAATATGAGGGTCCTGCACCCATCCTCCATCGTCGTCTGCTCCGGCATCTTCATCTTCATGATCATGCCCTTCGTCTTGATCTTCCTCATCATCATGTACGACATCTTCTACATGATGACTGTGTACAGCATCACCGTCGTGATCATGTCCTGGAGATTCTTCGTCTTCTCGCCCGCCCTCGCCGCGGTGGTACTTGTCTTGTTGCCCTTCCTCATTTCTTGCCCGGCCCCGGCCATGGACGACTTCATAGTCATCTTCATCACCTTGCCACCGATAGCCATCCATGAAACCACGCAAAAGTAGGTGGTCCCGCACCTGCCTGGAATCCGGGTCCGCAATAAAGCTCTTCAGCTTGCATCTTCGACACGGACATCTTATCTCCGTCTCGTTCTTTTGAAGCATCTCGGCCTTCACGGAGCTCAAAAACCTATTCAGGATGCCTTCAGTCATCGTGCGGACCATGGTCGCCTGCGGGGTAGAGCAAAATGATATTTTAGAACCAAGAAAAAATTTGGCATGACCTTCCCTAAAAATAGGACCAAAAAGAATGCATAGTGCCAGAATTCTCGCCGAAACGGAAATGAATCAAAACATTCTGGCAAAATATTGGCAACTATCGCATTTCAAATACCGGTACCTTCAAACACAAACATATATGCAACATCACAAACACATGCAACACCACAAACATACATAGATCTAGCTAGGCCACAAAAAGTGCATGTGCACGTTGTTGGAGCGAGCTAGGGAGAAAAAAAGTAGATCTACATCATGAAGATAGCTTTCCCCTTACTTATCTATCAAAAAAAGGTAATTTCACCACTTAATTTTGATGAATCTATGGTGCAAATGAGGTGAGGAGGAGGCAGCCGAAAGCTTGGAGAAGAAGGTGGAGGGAATGAAGTGGGGAAAGTGAGTGGGTAGGTGTGGGGCTGTCCAAAATATCTTGTTGGGGTCACAGGTTACTAATGGCGCACCACAAGGAAATGCGCCATTAGTAACCCTGGTTACTAATGGCGCACCTGCAGGTGATGCGCCATTAAAAGTTTTGCAAAAAAGTAAAAAATATAAATATATATACTAATGCCGCACCGTCTGATAGTGCGCCATTACTAGTTTAAACTAGTAATGGCGCACTGTGAAACGGTGCGCCATTAGTAGTTTTGCAAAAAAAAGAATAAGAAAAAAATTACAGTAATGGCGCACTCTCTGCCAGGTGCGCCATTACTAGTTAGAACTAGTAATGGCGCATTGTCTACCTGATGCGCCATTAGTATGTATGGAAAAATGGAATTTTTTTTAATACTAGTGGCGCACCCTGTTTCTGGTGCGCCATTAGTGTCTTCCACACTAATGGCGCATCACCAACAGGTGCGCCATTAGTATATAGTAGTGGCGCACTGCTTCCCTCGTGCGCCATTAGTATCAATCCTATCTATAGCCCTTTTTCTAGTAGTGTCGTGTCCTACCTAAGAATAGAAAAATGTAACTTCGGAGTGGTCTTTCGGGTTAGGTTGATGCATAACCTATATAGTTATCTACGGATCAATACATAAATTTGTGTCACCGTTGTACCTAGAGAGAGAAAAGGAGTGTATGCGTGAAATCGGAAAACATACAAGCGTAAACCGAATGAAACCAGGAAGTATAAGAGTGTACACCATGTGAAAATAAGAAACGCCTCTTGCAGACAAGCTTATTATCTCGTTTGGTGCTACCTATAGCCAAGGGGTGCCAGACGCACACTTGGCGATGAACATAGTATAGTTCACAATAGTATGCTAGACATGTGTGTATGGATGTCACACCCGGAACGCAACCAGGGGGTCTCGTCCTAGCTCCACCCCGGGTTATGATCTAACCATATATTTAAAGCTTTAACAACATAAGAAAATAGTAAACGCCCTTAAAAATAGCCATATAAGATTTCATACTTTTATGCCCTACCTAAAAAATGAGAAAATATGATACTACAATAGACAAGTACGGAAAGCATAATCCTAATGGACAGATTAAAACCAGGATCTAGTGATGTGGTGTTGATACCTTTAGAGAGGGACCGCTTGACGATGGCGAATGGCTTAATCTTGATGAGCTCGTCGACATCGTCTCCTTTGCCATCCCGACACACCCGAAAGTGCCTGGAGCCAACCTCAAACTCTTCAAAGTCCGCATCTTCATACTCCATCTCAAGCCTGACCTGAAGCATGTCAAGCCTTGCAAAGCGCCGACCCCCACTAGCGCCTCGCCGAGCCTTCTTCTTCTCGGCCACAGCTTTAGCTTCGTCACCCTCCGTGTCACCGCCATGTTGAGATCCCGTCACAGCACATGGCTGCTAGTACCTCCTCGTAGTTTGGCACATGGGGGAAGGAGCCTCGCCTAAATAGGTAAATGGGAAGAGTTTTTAAAGACACATGGGAGCGAATGTGTAGGTTGGCACATGGGGGCGAGGACAGTCTCATATATACATGGTGGTCGCAAAAACGGCGACCCCTAGGCAAGGGGGTTTGTCGTAGGGCCCACACACTAGTGAGGGGCTACGCGTGAGGCGGAAGGAACGAGGTTGTTCCAGAAGCAAGTGTTTCAATTCAAGGAATCTTGCGCGTTGGCCACTTGAAAGAAGGGTATTTCTAGTATTGCCCTTGAAATTGAATGCATGGACCATTGACTTTCTATCTTTGGTACGAAGCATTTTTCTTGCTCAAGATTGTATGACACCCGTGCCCTGGAAAAAAGTAAACGCATGATATACACTCATCAAAATGCTACCCTATGCTTCCATTCGTAATCAAAGCACTGGATGTTTAATCAATACACCTTATGTCTCCCCAAGGATTGGATTCACACTACCATACTAGATCTTTCTGTCACTGGTGTTCAGATTAGCGCTTTATTTGCTCCTTGCTCCTAACCTCCTCGTGGCTCGAATTCCATGATCATCGGTACCTGCATGTTCGAAGAATTATTAAGTGTTAAAAAATCTTCACGTAATTGAAAACAAACTGTACCATTCAAAAAATGTATATGACACGTAGAAAATATATTCATGATTTTAGAAAAGTGTGTTCAGGAAATTTTAATCCGAATAAAACCAGGAAATGTAAGAATGTAAACCATGTGAAAATAGGAAACACCTCTTGTAGACAAGCTTATTAACTAGTTTGATGCTACCAATAGCCAAGGGGGGAGCCAGATTCACACTTGGCCAAGGATCTAGTATAGTTCACCATAGTATGCTACACATGTGTGTATGGACGCCACACATAGGACGCAACTAGGGGGTCTGGTCCTAGCTCCAGGCCATGCTATGATGTAACCATATATTTAAAGCTTTAACAACATAAGAAAACATTTAACACCCTCAAAAAAATAGCCATATACGATTTCATACTTTTATGCCCTACCTAAAAATGAGAAAATGTGATACTACAAGAGAAAAGGATAGAAAGTATAATCCTAATAGACGGATTAAAACCAGATCTAGTGATTTGGCGTCGATACCTATGGAGAGGGACCTCTTGACAACGGCGAATGGCTTGATCTTGACAAGCTCATCGTCATCGTCCTCCGTTCCCATCCAGCCACGCCCGAGATCCAAGTCAGAGTCCCTGGAGGCGTCGATGCCATTGGAGGGGGACCTCTTGATGGTGGCGTATGGCTTGATCTTGACGCCCGAAATCTAAATCAGAATCCCTGCAGCCAACCTCAAACTCTTCAAAGTCCACATCTTCATACTCCATCTCAAGCCGGACCCCAAGAACGTCAAGCCTTGCGAAGCGCCGACCCCCGCCACCGCCTCACCAGGCCTTCTTCTTCTCAGCCACATCTTTAGCTTCGTCACCCTCCGTGTCACCGTGGGCATGTTGAGATCCCGCCACCGCACATGGCCACTAGTACATCGTTGTAGTCACTATGGGAAGAATCCACGCCTAAATTGGTAAACGGGTAGAGTTTTAATGACACATGGGAGGGAATGTGTAGGTTGGCACATGGGGGCGACGATAGTCCCATATATACACAGTGGTTGCAAAAACGGTGACCTCTAGACAAGGGGGCGTGTGGTAGGGCCCACACACTAGTGAGGGGCTACGCGACAGGCGGAAAGAATGAGGTGGTTCCAGAAGCAAGCGTTTCAATTCAGGGAATCTTGCATGTTGGCCCCTTGAAAGAAGGGGTATTTCTTGTATTGCCCTTGAAATGGAATGCATGGAACATTGACTTTCTTTCTTTAGTACCAAGCACTTTTTTATAATGTTTTCATGATCTAACCATGTATATAGATATTTTTAACACTTTTATATAATAACATGGCAACATTGCTTCATAACTTTGTGTCTTACTTGGCACCGACAAGAAATAATTTGAGAGTGGTTTTGTTTCTTTTGAGATGGTGAGACTGGTCCATGCATGAACGAAGCAGCAGCTCTGGGCCAAACCACAGAATTTGAATACAAAATCTACACATGATTTTATTATACTCAACTAGGATAAAAAATTGTGTAAACCATATATAGAAATTTTTAAAAATATCCTAGAAGATTCAACATATTATGTCATTACCAACCTTGTGTCCTACATAAGAAAGGCAAAATGTAACTTCAGAATGGTCTTTGGGGCTTGGTTGATGCATAACTTATATAGTTATCTAGGGATCAACACATAAATTAGTGTCACCGCTGTACCTAGAGAGAAAAGGAGTGTACGCATGAAATCGGAAAACATACAAGCGTAAACCAAATAAAACCAGGAAATGTAAGAGTCTAAACCATGTGAAAATAAGAAACGCCCCTTGGAGACAAGCTTATTATCTGGTTTGGTGCTACCTATAGCCAAGGGGAGCCAGATTCACACTTGGCTATGGACCTAGTATAGCTCACCATAGTATGCTACACGTGTGTGTATGGACGTCACACCCCGAACGCAACCAGGGGGTCTGGTCCTAGCTCCACCCCACGTTATGATCTAACCTTATATTTAAAGCTTTAACAACATAAGTGAATATTTAACACCCTTAAAAGATAGCCACATACGATTTCATACTTTTAAGCCCTACCTAAAAATGAGAAAATGTGATACTACAATAGACAAGGATGGAATGTATAATCCTAATAGACAGATTAAAACCAGATCTAGTGATGTGGCGTCAATACCTTTAGAGAGGGACCTCTTGACGATGGCGAATGGCTTGATCTTGGTGATCTCGTCGTCATCGTCCTCCTTTGCCATCCCGACACGCCCGAGATCCAAGTTAGAGTCTCGGGAGCCAACCTCAAACTCTTTGCAGTCCACATCTTCATACTCCATCTCAAGCCCAACCCCAAGCACGTCAAGCCTTGCAAAGCGCCGACCACTACCACCGTCTGGCCGGGCCTTCTTCCTCTCAGCCACACCTTTAGCTTCATCACCCACCATGTCACCACGAGCATGTTGAGATCCCGCCACCGCACATGGCCGCTAGTACCTCATTGTAGTCACTTGGGGGAAGGAGCCTCGCCTAAATTAGTAAATGAGTAGAGTTTTTAATGACACATGTCAGCGAATGTGTTGGCGCATGAAGGCGAGGACAGTCCCATATATAAATGGTGGTCGCAAAAACAACTACCCCTAGGCAAGTGGGCGTGTGGTAGGGCCCACACACTAGTGAGGTGCTACATGACAGGCGGAAGGAACGAGGTGGTTCTAGAAGCAAGTGTTTCAATTCAGGGAATCTTGCGCGTTGGCCCCTTGAAAGAAGGTGTATTATTAGTATTGCCCTTAAAATTGAATGCATGGACCATTGACTTTCTTTCTTTGGTGCCAAGCATTTTTCTTGCTCAAAATTGTACGACACCCCTGCCCTGGAAAAAGTAAGCACATGATATACACTCGTTAAAATGCTACCCTATGCTACCATTCGTAATCAAGATAAGTCACACAATAACATTGGATGTTTCATGAATACACCTCATGGCTCCCCAAGGGTTGGATTCACACTACCGTACTTAATCTTTCTGTCACTGGTGTTCAGATTGGCGCTTCATTTCCTCCTTGCTGCTAACCTCCTCGTGGCTTGAACTCCATGATCATGGGTACCTGCATGGTCGAAGAATTATTAAGTGTTAAAAAATCTTCACGTAATTAAAAAAAATATTTGTACCATTAAAAAAATGTATGCGGCACTTAGAAAATATACACATGATTTTCAAAAAGTGTGTTCATGACATTTTAAACAGAATAAAACCAAGAAATGTAAGAGTGTAAACCATATGAAAATAGGAAACGCCTCTTGTAGACAAGCTTATTAACTGGTTTGGTGCTACCTATAGCCAAGGGGGAAAAAGTTCACACTTGGCGAAGGATCTAGTATAGTTCACCATAGTATGCTACACATGTGTGTATGGACGCCACACATAGGACGCAACTAGGGGGTATGGTCCTAGCTCCAGGCCATGCTATGATGTAACCATATATTTAAAGATTTAACAACATAAGAAAATATTTAACACCCTCAAAAAATAGCCATATACGATCTCATACTTTTATGCCCTACCTAAAAATGAGAAAATGTGAAACTACAATAGACAAGGATGGAAAGTAAAATCCTAATAGACAGATTAAAACCAGATCTAGTGATGTGGCGTCAATAGCTTTAGAGAGGGACATCCTGGCGATGGTGAATGGCTTGATCTTGAATAGCCCATCGTCATCGTCCTCCTTTGTCATCCCGATACGCCTGAGATCCAAGTTAGAGTCCCTGGAGCCAACCTCAAACTCTTCGAAGTCCAGTTCTTCGTACTCCATCTCAAGCCCGACCCTAAGCACGTCAAGCCTTGTAAATCGCCGACTCCCGCCAGCGCCTCGCTGGGCCTTCTTCTTCTCGGCCACGGCTTTAGATTCGTCACCCTCCGCGTCACCACGTGCATGTTGATCCCGCCACTGCACATGGCCGCTAGTACCTTGTTGTAGTCACTAGGGGGAAGGAGCCTCGCCTAAATTGGTAAATAGGTAGAGTTTTTAATGACACGTGGGAGCTAATGTGTAGGTTGGCACATGGGGGCGAGGACAATCCCATATATACAATGTGGTCGCAAAAACGGCGACCCCTTGGCAAGGGGGCGTGTGGTAGGGCCCACACACTAGTGAGGGGCTATGCCACTGGTGGAAGGAACGAGGTGGTTCGAGAAGCAAGTGTTTCAAGTCAGGGAATCTTCCACATTGGCCCTTGAAAGAAGGGGTATTTCTAGTATTGCCCTTGAAATTGAATGCATCGACCACTGAATTTCTTTCTTTGGTACCAAGCATTTTTCTTGCTCAAGACTGTGCGACACCCCTGCCCTAGAAAAAAGTAAGCACATGATATACACTCGTCAAAATGCTACCCTATGCTAGCATTCGTAATCAAGATAAATCAGACAAAAGCACCAGATGTTTCATGAATTCACCTCATGTCTCCCCAAGGATTGGATTCACACTACCGTACCACATCTTTCCGTCACTGGTGTTCAGTTTAGCGCTTTATTTCTTCCTTGCTCCTAGCCTCCTCGTGGCTTGAACTCCATGATCATGGGTATCTGCATGGTCGAAGAATTATTAAAGTGTTAAAGAATCTTCGCATAATTGATTAAAAAATTGTACCATTCAAAAAAATGTATGTGAAACTTTGAAAATATATTCACGATTTTAAAAAGGTGTGTTCATGACATTTTAAACCGAATAAAACCAGGAAATGTAAGAGTGTAAACCATGTGAACATAGGAAACGCCTCTTGCAGACAAGCTTATTAACTAGTTTGGTGCTATCTATAGCCAAGGGGGAGCCAGGTTCACATTTGGCGATGGACCTAGTATAGTTCACCATAGTATGCTACACATGTGTGTATGGACGTCACACACCAGACGCAACTACGGGGTCTGGTCCTAGCTCCACCCCGGGATATGATCGAACCATATATTTAAAGCTTTAACAACATAAGAAAATATTTAACCCCCTTAAAAATTAGCCATATGCGATTTCAAACTTCTATGCCCTACCCAAAAATGAGAAAATGTGATACAACAATAGACAAGGATGGAAAGTATAATCCTAATCGACGGATTAAAACCAGATCTAGTGATGTGGCATTGATACCTTTGGAGAGCGACCTCTTGAACAATGGAGAATGGCTTGATCTTGACGAGCTCGTTGTCATCGTCCTTCTATCCCATCCGACCACGCCCGCGATCCAAGTCAATGTACCTAGAGGTGTAGATACCTTTGGAGAGGGACCTCTAGACGGTGGCGAATGGTTTGATCTCGACACCCAAAATCTAAGTTAGAATCCCTGGAGCCAACATGAAACTCTTCAAAGTCCACATCTTCGTACTCCATCTCATCCAACCCCAAGACTGTCAAGCCTTGCAAAGTGCCGACCCCCGCAACCGCCTCGCCGGGCCTTCTTCTTCTCGCCCACAACTTTAGCTTCGTCACCCTCTGTGTCACTGCGGGCATGTCGAGATCTCGCCACAACACATGGCCGCTAGTACCTCGTTGTACTCACTAGGGGGAAGGAGCCTCACCTAAATTGGTAAAATGGTAGAGTTTTTAATGAAACATGGGAGCGAATGTGTAGGTTGGCACATGGGGGCGAGGACAGTCCCATATATACACAATGGTCACAAAAACAGTGACCCCTAGACAAGGGGCGTGTGATAGGGCCTAAACAGTACTGACAGGATACACGACAGGCAGAAGGAACGATGTGGTTCCAGAAGAAAGCATTTCAATTCAGGGGATCTTGCGTGTTGGCCCCTTGAAAGAAGGGGTATTTCTAGTATTGCCCTTGAAATGGAATGCATGGACCGTTGACTTTCTTTCTCTAGTACCAAGCACTTATTTTATAGTGTGGTCATGATCTAACCATGTATATGGAGATTCTTAACACTTTTATATAATAACATGGCAACATTGCTTCATGACTTTGCGTCTTACTTGACTACGAGAAGAAATAATTTGAGAGTGGTTTTGCTTCTTTTGAGATGATGGGACTGGCCCATGCATGAACGAAGCAGTAGCTCTCGGCCAAACCACATAATTTGCATACAAAATCTACACATGAGTTTTTTGTACTCAAATAGCATAAAAAATTGTGTAAACCACATATATATAATTTTAAAAATATCCAAAAACATTCAACATATTACATCATTACAACCTTGTGTTCTACCTAACAATGGCAAAATGTAACTTCAGAGTGGTCTTTCAGGGTAGGTTGATGGATAACCTATATAGTTTTCTGCGGATCAACTCATAAATTTGTGTCACCATTGTACTTAGAGAGAGAAAAGGAGTGTACGCGTGAAATCGGAAAACATACAAGCATAAACCGAATGAAACCAGGAAATGTAAGAGTGTACACCATGTGAAAATACGAAACGCCTCTTGCAGACAAGCTTATTATCTGGTTTAGTGCTACCTATAGCCAAGGGGTGCCAGATTCACAATTGGTGACGTACCTAGTATAGCTCACAATAGCATGCTAGACATGTGTGTATGGACGTCACACCCCGAATGCAACCATGGGGTATGGTCCTAGCTCCACCCCGCGTTATGATCTAACCATATATTGAAAGCTTTAACAACATAAGAAAATATTTAACACTCTTAAAAAGTAGCCATATAAGACTTCATACTTTTATGCCCTACCTAAAAAATGAGAAAATGTGATACTACAATAGACAAGGATGGAAAGCATAATCCTAATAGACAGATTAAAACCAGGATCTAGTGATGTGGCATTGATACCTTTAGAGAGGGACCTCTTGACAATGGCGAATGACTTGATCTTGATGAGCTCATTGACATCGTCCTCCTTTGCCATCCCGACACACCTGAGATCTAAGTTAGAGTCCCTGGAGTCAACCTCAAACTCTTCGAAGCCCACATCTTCATACTCCATCTCAAGCCTGACCCCAAGCACGTCAAGCCTTGCAAAGCGCCGACCCCCGCCAGCGCCTCGCCGAGCCTTCTTCTTCTCGGCCACATCTTTTTCTTGGTCACCCTCCGTATCACCGCGGGCACATTGGATCCCGCCACCGCACATGGTCGCTAGTACCTCATTGTAGTCACTAGGGGGAAGGAACCTCGCCTAAATAGGTAAATGGGAAGAGTTATTAAAGACACATTGGGACGAATGTGTAAGTTGGCACATGGGGGCGAGGACAGTCCCATATATACACGGTGGTCGCAAAAAGGGAGAACTCTAGGCAAGGGGGCGTGTGGTAGGGCCCACACACTAGTGAGGGGCTACGCGTCAGGCGAAAGGAACTAGGTGGTTCCAGAAGCAAGTGTTTCAATTAAGGGAATCTTGCATGTTGGCCCCTTGAAAGAAGGGTATTTCTAGTATTGCCCTTGAAATTGAATGCATGGACCATTGACTTTCTCTCTTTGGTACCAAGCATTTTTCTTGGTCAAGATTGCATGACACGCCTACCCTGGAAAAAAGTAAGCACATGATATACACTCATCAAAATGCTACCCTATGCTACCATTCGTAATCAAAGCACTGTATGTTTAATGAATACACCTCATGTCACCCCAAGGATTGGATTCACACTATCGTACTACATCTTTCTGTCACTTGTGTTCAGATTAGCGCTTCATTTCTTCCATCCTAACCTCCTCGTGGCTTGAACTCCATGATCATGGGTACCTGCATGTTCGAAGAATTATCAAGTGTTAAAAACATTTCATGTAATTGAAAAAAATTTGTACCATTCAAGAAAAATGTACATGACACTTAAAAAATATATGCATGATTTTTAAAAAGTGTGTTCATGACATTTAAAAATAATTCATACCATGTAAAAAAATTGTTTGAACAAGTATTTGAATGTTTTAAACGCATATTTAAAACATGTTCAAAAGCTTGTGTTTTTAAATGTGCAATATGTATTTGAAAAAAATCGACGTGTACATGAAAATATTTTATGTGTGTTGAAAAAGGAGAGAAAAGATAAAAAGAAAAAAGCTGATAAAAAATTGTTGAAAGGAACACATAAACCATCACTGAAACAAACAGGGAAAAAACCATGCAGAAACTGGACAAAACCCACCATAAAAACAAAACAACAGAAGCGAACCAAGCGAAAAATGGTCAAAACCACCACAAAAACAAACTTTCATGCAAAAAAACAATCAATAACTTCCGTGGAAACCTTTCCCCTAGAAAAGCTTACACACCAAAAACCTAGATGCAAGATCTATGGGTGATGCATAGCTCTCACTGCGTTTTGGATAGAAGAAGAGAAGCGAGTGCTCACTTCAGTTATCTGGCCCATTTAGCACTGTGGTTAGTATTTGATTATGGTTTTGCGAGCCTTCTATAATCCGTCTATGGTTTATTACGGTTTTGGGCCTTTCCGTTTTCATTTTTCCTGTTTTCTTCTTTACCGAATTTTTATTTTCCATTATGGGGAATCCTGTGCCCTGGCTCCTCGAGAGAAGTGGTATTTATAATATTACCCCTGCAAAATGAATGGATGGATGTGGTACATTTGTCTTTCTTTCTTTGGAGGCAAGACAACTTTTATTAGCTCAAGATCGTACAACACACTTGTAGTACGACTGTACTACTACTAATGCACACCCTCCATTCGGGTTTACTGGACGGGTTCATCCAACCAAACGTTTAACTAATATCTTCTCATAAATGATTCTGTGTAACTCTACGATTCCTGCGAGTAAGCCATACTAGCTACTTACTTCATTGTTCTCAAAGAAAAAGAAACTTACTCCATTGAGTTACTAGCATGTACTTTATGTGCAATCATTAGCATTATTATATAGTATTTATATGTATTACTCCCTTTGTCACACAATATAAAATCGTTTTTCAAGCTAACATAGCTCAAAAAACGATCTTATATTGTGGGATGGAGGGAGTATAAGTTAGCAATCCAACTTTTTCATCGCATTCTTGATCTAACCATGTATATGGACATCTAACATTTCTTTTTAAACTAAGATGGCGCTGACCTTATATTCATTTAATATTCAACCAATATCCCCTTATAAGTGACTTTGTAACTCTATGATACTTGTAAATAATACATATCTACTTACTCCATTGAGTTACCATTGTGTATGTGCAATCATTAGCATTATTGTATGATTAGTTCATGAATTCTAAATGAGCATTGATTTTTTTATAATGTATTCATCATCTAACCATGTATATTGAGATTTTTAACAATTTTATAAAATAACACGGCGAAAATGCTTCATGACTTTGTGCCTTACTTGGCACCGAGAAGAAATTATTTGAGAATGGCTTTGTTGTTTTAGATGATGAGACTGGCCCATGTATGAATGAAGCAGCAGCTCTGGGCCAAACCAGAGAATTTGCATACAAAATCTACAACTGAATTTTTTATACTCAAATAGCATAAACATTGTGTCAACCATATATATAAAATTTTAAAAATATCCAAGCACATTCAACATAATACGTCATTACAACCTTGTGTCCTACCTTAAAATGGCAAAATGTAACTCCAGAGTAGTCTTTCGGGGTATGTTGATGCATAAATTTGTATCGCCCATGTACCTAGAGAGAGAAAAGGAGTGTAGACGTGAAATCAGAAAACATACAAGCGTAAACCGAATGAAACCAAGAAATGTAAGAGTGTAAACCATGTGAAAATAGGAAAGTCTCTGGCAGACAAGCTTATTTTCTGGTTTGGTGCTACCTATAGCCAAGGGGGAGCGAGGTTCACACTCGGCGATGGACCTACTATAGTTCACCATTGTATGCTACACACGTGTGCATGGACGTCACAACCCGGACGCAACCAGGGGGTCTGGTCCTAGCTCCACCTCGGGCTGTGATCTAACCATATATTTAAAGCTTTAACAACAAGAAAATATTTAGCCCTCTTAAAATAAAACCATATGCGATTTCAAACTGTTATGTCCTACCTAAAAATGAGAAAATGTGATACTACAATAGACAAGGATGGAAAGTATAATCCTAATAGACGGATTAAAACCAGATCTAGTGATGTGGTGTCGATACCTTTGGAGGGGGACCTCTTGACGGTGGTGAATAGCTTGATCTTGGCAACCTCGTCGTCATCATCCTCCTTTGCCATCCGCCACGCCCGAGATCCAAGTCGGAGTCCCTGGAGCGAACCTCAAACTCTTCAAAGTCCACATCTTTGTGCTCCTCCATCTCAGGCCCGACCCCAAGCACGTCAAGCCTTGCAAAGCGCTGAGCTCCGCCACCGCCGTGCCGGGCTTCTTCTTCTCAGCCACAACTTTAGCTTTGTCACCCTCCGTGTTACCGCGGGCATGTTGAAATCCGTGAGGATCCTACCACCGCACATGGCCGCTAGTACCTCATTATAGTCACTAGGGTCAAGGAGCCTTGCCTAAATTGGTAAATGGGTAGAGTTTTTAATGACACATGCGAGCGAATGTGTAGGTTGGCAAATGGGGGCATGGACAGTCCTCTATATATACACAGTGGTCGCTCAAACAACGACCCCTTGGCAAGGGAGCGTGTGGTAGAGGCCACAAATTAGTGAGGGACCACGCGACAGGCAGAAGGCACGAGGTGATTCCAGAAGCATGCATTTCAATTCAAGGAATCTTGCACGTTGGCCCCTTGAAAGAAGGGGTATTTCTAGTATTGCCCTTGAAATCGAATGGATGGACCACTGACTTTCTTCCTTTGGTACCAAGAATTTTTCTTGCTCAATATTGTGGGACACCCCTACCATGGAAAAAAGTAAGCACATGATATACACTCATCAAAATGATACCCTATGCTACCACTCGTCAACACAAATCAGACAAAAGCACTGGATGTTTAATGAATTCACCTCATGTCTCCCCAAGGATTGGATTCAAACTACTGTACTTAATCTTTCTATCAGTGGTGTTCAAATTAGCGTTTCATTTCTACCTTGCTCCTAACCTCCTCGTGGCTCGAACTCCATGATCATGGGTACCTGCATGGTTGAAGAATTATTCAGTGTTAAAAAATCTTCATGTAATTAAAAAAATATTTGTACCATTAAAAAAATGTATGCGACACTTAGAATATATATACATGATTTTGAAAAAGTGTGTTCTTGACATTTTACCCGAATAAAACCAGGAAATGTAAGAGTTTAGACCATATGAAAATAGGAAATGCCTCTTGTAGACAAGATTATTAATTGGTTTGGTGCTACATATAGCCAAGGGGGAGCCAGGTTCACATTTGGCGATGGACCTAGTATAGTTCACCATAGTATGCTACACATGTGTGTATGGACGTCACATCCCAGACGCAACTACAGGGTCTGGTCCAAGCTCCACCCCGGGCTATGATCTAACCATATATATAAATATTTAACAATATAAGAAAATATTTAACCCCTTAAAAAATAGCCACATGAGATTTCAAACTTTTATGCCCTACCCAAAATGAGAAAATGTGATACAACAATAGACGAAGATAAAGTATAATCCTAATAGACGGATTAAAACCAGATCTAGTGATGTGGCATTCATACCTTTGGAGAGCGACCTCTTGACAATGGCGAATGGCTTGATCTTGATGACCTCGTCGTCATCATCCTCCTTTCCCATCCTGCCACGCCCGAGATCCAAGTCATATTCCCTAGAGGTGTCGATACCTTTGGATAGGGACCTCTAGACGGTGGCAAATGGCTTGATCTCGACGCCCGTAATCTAAGTCAGAATCCCCGGAGCCAACCTGAAACTCTTCAAAGTCCACATCTTCGTACTCCATCTCAAGCCCGAACCCAAGCCCATCAAGCCTTGCAAAGTACCGACCCCCACCACCGCCTTGCCCGGCCTTCTTCTTTTCGCCCATAGCTTTAGCTTCGTCACCATCCGTGTCACCGTGGGCATGTTGAGATCCCGCCACCGCACATGGCCGCTAGTACCTCGTTGTAGTCAGTAGGGGGAAGGAGCCTCGCCTAAATCGGTAAATGGTTTCAGTTTTTAATGACACATGGGAGTGAATGTGTAGGTTGGCATATGGGGGCGAGGACAGTCCCATATATACAAGGTGGTCGCAAAAATGGCGACCCCGAGGCAAGGGGGCGTGTGGTAAGGCCCACACACTAGTGAGGGACTACGCGACAGGCAGAAGGAATGAGGTGGTTCTATGAGCAAGTGTTTCAATTCAGGGAATCTTGCGCGTTGGCCCCTTGAAAGAAGGGGCATTTCTAGTATTGCCCTTGAAATTGAATGCATGGACCACTAACTTTCTTTGTTTGGTATCAAGCATTTTTCTTGGTCAAGATTGTACGACACCCCTGCCCTGGAAAAAATTAAGCACATGATATACACTCGTTAAAATGCTACCCTATGCTACCATTCGTCATAAAGATAAGTCAGACAACAACACTGGCTATTTCATGAATAAACCTCATGTCTCCCCAAGGATTAGATTCACACTATCGTACTTAATCTTTCTGTCACTCGTGTTCAGATTAGCGCTTCATTTCCTCCTTGCTCCTTGAGGGAGTCCTGGATTAAGGGGTCCTCGGGTATCCAGCCCGAGTGTTATGGGCCGGACTGATGAGTCGTGAAGATACAAAGTAGAAGGACTTCCCCGTGTCCGGATGGGACTCTCCTTTGCGTGGATGGCAAGATTGGCGTTCGTATGTATAGATTCCTCCTTCTGTAAACCGACTCTGTATAACCCTAGGCCCCTTCGGTGTCTATATAAACCGGAGGGTTTAGTCCATAGAGGTATCAGAATTCATATAGGCTAGACTTCTAGGGTTTAGCCATTATGATCTCGAGGTACATCAAATCTTGTAACCCCTATACTCTTCAAAGTTAATCAAGCATGACATAGTGTTTTACCTCCATCAAGAGGGCCCGAACCTGGGTAAACATCGTGTCCCCTTTGTCCCCTGTTACCTTCGATCCTCAGACGCACAGTTCGGGACCCCTACCCGAGATCAACCAGTTTTGACACCGACATTGGTGCTTTCATTGTGAGTTCCATTGTGTCATCGATAGAAGGATCGATGGCTCGTTCAATCGTCAACAATGATGCTGTTTCCGGGGAAACCTTCCTCCCCGATCAACTTTTTGTGTTCGGCGGCTTCGCTCTGCGCGCCAATTCAATTGGTCGCCTCGAACAGATTGACAGCTATGCCCCTGGTCATCAGGTCAGATTCGGGAGCCTGAATTACGTCACTAACATCCGAGGAGACTTGATCTTTGATGGGTTCACGTCCTCGACCATTGTTCCTCTACTCCAAGAGGGAAACCCATCAGACCCATCATCAGGCACTGCTCAAAGACCAACTATTATCCCTGCCTTGGCCTTAGATCCAGGGCAGGCTACTTCATCCGAAGATGGGTATCTGAAACCCACCGGACTCTCTCCTACTATGGAAATTTTCTTCGGAGACCCGGATGCAACTATGTCTTCGGCGAGCCTGGAATCAAGCAGGACTCTCCCTATCATCGGAGAGCCGAACCCGCCTCAGGGTACAAACTCCGAACTCTCAAGGTCTGTATCTGGTGAGCACAACCAGGAATCTACCGTGCCTAGCCTTGCAGGTCCTCAGTCCCCCGTACGGCCGTTGCTCTTAAACGAGGCCTTGGACTCAATGCGATCCCTCGCCATTACGGAAGTATCACCTCCGAACTATGCCCAGCCCGGACTAGGGGCCGAGAGCGGGGAATTTTACGTCCAACCCACAACCCACTTAATAGCTACTGTCAAGGATTTGACCGACATGCTAGATTATGCCTCCGAAGACTTTGACGGTATGGACGACGATGCCGGAGACAAGCAAAGGCAAGACCCACCCTTCACTGGGCGCTGGACGGCTACCTCTGCATATGATGTGTATATGGTGGATACACCCAAAGAGGACGATGACGAAGGCAGGAAAGTTCCGATCGAGGAAAAGCCCGTTGAGGCACCACCAAAACGTCGACGTCAGCGGCGCCGCTCAAAATCGTGTCGCGAAAAGGGAAGCGACACCGATGCTGGAGACAATAACACCCCGGGCGATGCCAAAAATCGCGAAGACCCGGTCGAACCTGCGTTCGAGCAGGATGACTGGGAGGAGGGAAAAGTCAAACCCGACGAGTCGCTCGGGAATGAGGACTCAGAAGATAGTAACTATCTACCGATCTCCGAGGATAATGTCAGCCTCGACAACAAAGAATTCATCATGCCAGACGAACCCCTCGAGCAAGAGCGCTTTAAGTGCCAGCTAATCGCAACTGCACGAAGCCTAAAGAAGAAGCAGCAACAGCTCCAAGCCAAACAGGATACCCTCAACGACAGATGGACTCAAGTCCTAGCTGCCGAAGAATACGGCCTCGAGCGCCCAACAAAGAGTTATCCGAAGCGTCGGCTACTACCACAATTCGATGACGAGGCCCTTGAGCTTGTTCAAAAGCTTGTGTTTTTAAATGTGCAATATGTATTTGAAAAAAATCGACGTGTACATGAAAATATTTTATGTGTGTTGAAAAAGGAGAGAAAATATAAAAAGAAAAAGCTGATGAAAAATTGTTGAAAGGAACACATAAATCATCACTGAAACAAACAGGGAAAAAACCATGCAGAAAACTGGTCAAAACCCACCATAAAAACAAAACAGCAGAAGTGAACCAAGCGAAAAAATGGTCAAAACCACCACAAAAACAAACTTTCATGCAAAAAAAAATCAATAACTTCCGTGAAAACCTTTCCCCTAGAAAAGCTTACACACCAAAAACCTAGAGGCAAGATCTATGGGTGATGCATAGCTCTCACTGCGTTTTGGATAGAAGAAGAGAAGCGAGTGCTCACTTCAGTTAGTTGGCCCATTTAGCACTGTGGGTAGTATTTGATTATGGTCTTGCGAGCCTTCTATAATCCGTCTATGGTTTATTACGGTTTTGGGCCTTTCCGTTTTCATTTTTCCTGTTTTCTTCTTTACCGAATTTTTATTTTCCACTATGGGGAATCTTGTGCCCTGGCTCCTCGAGAGAAGTGGTATTTATAATATTATCCCTGCGAAATGAATGGATGGATGTGGTACATTTGTCTTTCTTTCTTTGGAGGCAAGACAACTTTTATTAGCTCAAGATCGTACTACACACTTGTAGTACGACTGTACTACTACTAATGCACACCCTCCATTCGGGTTTACTAGACGGGTTCATCCAACCAAATGTTTAACTAATATCTTCTCATAAATGATTCTGTGTAACTCTAAGATTCCTGCGAGTAAGCCATACTAGCTACTTACTTCATTGTTCTCAAAGAAAAAGAAAGTTACTCCAATGAGTTACTAGCATGTACTTTATGTGCAATCATTAGCATTATTATATAGTATTTATATGTATTACTCGCTCTGTCACACAATATAAGATCGTTTTTCAAGCTAACATAGCTCCAAAAACGATCTTATATTGTGGGTGTTGGAAATATGCCCTAGAGGCAATAATAAATTAGTTATTATTATTATATTTCATTGTTCATGATAATTGTTTATTATCCATGCTAGAATTCTATTGATAGGAAACTCAGATACATGTCTGGATACATAGACAACACCATGTCCCTAGTAAGCCTCTAGTTGACTAGCTCGTTGATCAACAGAAGGTTACGGTTTCCTGACCATGGACATTGGATGTCGTTGATAACGGGATCACATAGTTAGGAGAATGATGTGATGGACAAGACCCAAATCCTAAGCCTAGCACAAGATCGTGTAGTTCGTATGCTAAAGCTTTTCTAAATGTCAAGTATCATTTCCTTAGACCATGAGATTGTGCAACTCCCGGATACCGTAGGAGTGCTTTGGGTGTGCCAAACGTCACAACGTAACTGGCTGGCTATAAAGGTACACTAAAGGTATCTCCGAAAGTGTCTATTGGGTTGGCACGAATCGAGACTGGGATTTGTCACTCCGTGTAAACGGAGAGGTATCTCTGGGCCCACTTGGTAGGACATCATCATAATGTGCACAATGTGATCAAGGAGTTGATCACGGGATGATGTGTGTTACGGAACGAGTAAAGAGACTTGCCGGTAACGAGATTGAACAAGGTATCGGGATACCGATGATCGAATCTCGGGCAAGTATCGTACCGATAGACAAAGGGAATTGTATACGGGATTGATTGAATCCTTGACATCGTGGTTCATCCGATAAGATCATCGTGGAGCATGTGGGAGCCAACATGGGTATCCAGATCTCGCTCTTGGTTATTGACCAGATAGTTGTCTCGGCCATGTCTGCATGACTCCCGAGCCCGTAGGGTCTACACACTTAAGGTTCGATGATGCTAGGGTTATAGGGAAAGTATGTACGCGGTTACCGAATGTTGTTCGGAGTCCCGGATGAGATCCTGGATGTCACGAGAAGTTCCGGAATGGTCTGGAGGTAAAGATTGATATATAGGAAGTATGGTTTTGGCCACCGGAAGTGTTCCGGGCATTACCGGTAGTGTACCGGGACCACCGGAGGGGTCTAGGGGTCCACCAGGTGGGGCCACCAGCCCCGGAGGCCTACATGGGCCAATAGTGGGAAGGGACCAGCCCCTAGGTGGGCTGGGGCACCTCCCACCAAGGCCCAAGGCGCCTCCAAGAGGGGAAGGGGGCAAACCCTAGGGCAGATGGGCCCTAAGGCCCACCCTAGGTGCGCCTCCCCCTCTCCCCCTTGTGGCCGCCACCCTAGATGGGATCTAGGGCTGCCGCACCCCTTGGGGTGGGAACCCTAGGTGGGGCGCAGCCCTCCCTTTCCCCCTATATATAGTGGAGGCAAAGGGGCAGCCCAATACACGATTCGATCTCCCTGTTGGTGCAGCCCTACCCCTCTCCCTCCTCGTCTCTCGTAGTGCTTGGCGAAGCCCTGCTGGAGTCCCGCACTCCTCCACCCCCACCATGCCGTCGTGCTGCTGCTGGATGGAGTCTTCCCCAACCTCTCCTTCTCCCATTGCTGGATCAAGGCGTAGGAGACGTCACCGGGTTGCACGTGTGTTGAACGCGGAGGCGCCGTTGTTCGGCACTTAGATCGGAATCAACCGCGATCTGAATCGCTACGAGTACGACTCCTTCATCCGCGTTCTTGCAACGCTTCCGCTTAGCGATCTACAAGGGTATGTAGATGCACTCTCCTTCCCTTCGTTGCTAGATTACTCCATAGACTGATCTTGGTGATGCATAGAAAATTTTAAATTTCTGCTACGATCCCCAATAGTGGTATCAGAGCTTGGTCTATGCGTAGTTTCTATGCACAAGTAGAACACAAAGCAGTTGTGGACGTCGATATTGTCAATTTACTTGCCGTTACTAGTCTTATCTTGATTCGGCGGCATCGTGGGATGAAGCGGCCCGGACCGACCTTACACGTACTCTTACGTGAGACTGGTTCCACCGACCGACATGCACTAGTTGCATAAGGTGGCTAGCGGGTGTCTGTCTCTCCCACTTTAGTCGGATCGGATTCGATGAAAAGGGTCCTTATGAAGGGTAAATAGAAATTGGCATATCACGTTGTGGTTTTGGCGTAGGTAAGAAACGTTCTTGCTAGAAACCTATAGTAGCCACGTAAAAAACATGCAACAACAATTAGAGGACGTCTAACTTGTTTTTGGAGCATATGCCTTGTGATGTGATATGGCCAAAAGGATGTGATGAATGATATATGTGATGTATGAGATTGATCATGTTCTTGTAATAGGAATCATGACTTGCATGTCGATGAGTATGACAACCAACAAGAGCCATAGGAGTTGTCTTAATTTATTTATGACCCGCGTGTCAACATAAACGTCATGTAATTACTTTACTTTATTGCTAAAGCGTTAGCCATAGTAGTAGAAGTAATAGATGACGAGACAACTTCAAGAAGACACGATGATGGAGATCATGATGATGGAGATCATGGTGTCATGCCGGTGACAACGATGATCATGGAGCCCCGAGGATGGAGATCAAAAGGAGCATCGCTCCCCCCTATATATAGTGGAGGCAAAGGGGCAGCCCAATACACGATTCGATCTCCCTGTTGGCGCAGCCCTACCCCTTTCCCTCCTCGTCTCTCGTAGTGCTTGGCGAAGCCCTGCTGGAGTTCCGCGCTCCTCCACCACCACCACGCCGTCGTGCTGCTGCTGGACGGAGTCTTCCCCAACCTATCCTTCTCCCCTTTCTGGATCAAGGCGGAGGAGACGTCACTGGGCTGCACGTATGTTGAACGCGGAGGTGCCGTTGTTCGGCGCTTAGATCGGAATCAACCACGATCTGAATCGCTACGAGTACGACTCCTTCATCCGCGTTCTTGCAACGCTTCCGCTTAGCGATCTACAAGGGTATGTAGATGCACTCTCCTTCCCTTCGTTGCTAGATTACTCCATATATTGATCTTGGTGATGCGTTGAAAATTTTAAATTTCTGCTATGATCCCCAACAGTGGTATGAGAGCTAGGTCTATGCGTAGTTTCTATGCACGAGTAGAACACAAAGCAGTTGTGGGCGTCGATATTGTCAATTTACTTGCCGTTACTAGTCTTATCTTGACTCGGCGGCATCGTGGGATGAAGCGGCCGGACCGACCTTACACGTACTCTTACGTGAGACTGGTTCCACCGACCGACATGCACTAGTTGCATAAGGTGGCTAGCGGGTGTCTGTCTCTCCCACTTTAGTCGGATCGGATTCGATGAAAAGGGTCCTTATGAAGGGTAAATAGAAATTGGCATATCACGTTGTGGTTTTGGCGTAGGTAAGAAACGTTCTTGCTAGAAACCTATAGCAGCCACGTAAAAAACTTGCAACAACAATTAGAGGACGTCTAACTTGTTTTTGCAGCATATGCCTTGTGATGTGATATGGCCAAAACGATGTGATGAATGATATATGTGATGTATGAGATTGATCATGGTCTTGTAATAGGAATCATGACTTGCATGTCGATGAGTATGACAACCGACAAGAGCCATAGGAGTTGTCTTAATTTATTTATGACCTGCGTGTCAACATAAACGTCATGTAATTACTTTACTTTATTGCTAAAGCGTTAGCCATAGTAGTAGAAGTAATAGATGATGAGACAACTTCAAGAAGACACGATGATGGAGATCATGATGATGGAGATCATGGTGTCATGCCGGTGACAATGATGATCATGGAGCCCCGAAGATGGAGATCAAAAGGAGAAAAATGATATTGGCCATATCATGTCACTATTTGATTGCATGCGATGTTTATCATGTTTTACATCTTATTTGCTTAGAACGACGGTATCTTAAATAAGATGATCCCTCACTAAAATTTCAAGAAAAGTGTTCCCCCTAACTATGCACCGTTGCGAAGGTTCGTTGTTTCGAAGCACCACGTGATGATCGGGTGTGATAGATTCTAACGTTCGAATACAACGGGTGTTGACGAGCCTAGCATGTACAGACATGGCCTCGGGACACATGCGAAACACTTAGGTTGACTTGAAGAGCCTAGCATGTACAGACATGGCCTCGGAACACGGAAGACCGAAAGGTCAAACATGAGTCGTATAGAAGATACAATCAACATGAGATGTTCACCGTTGATGACTAGTCCGTCTCACGTGATGATCGGACACGGCCTAGTCGATTCGGATCATGTTTCACTTAGATGACTAGAGGGATGTCTATCTGAGTGGGAGTTCATTAAATAATTTGATTAGATGAACTCAATTATCATGAACATAGTCTAAATTGTCTTTGCAAACATGTTGTAGACAAATAGCTCACGTTGTAGCTCCTTGTTTCAATATGTTCCTAGAGAAAAGATTAAGTTGAAAGATATTGTAAGCAATGATGCGGACTCGATCCGTAGTCCGAGGAGTGTCCTCACTGCTACACAGAAGGCTTACGGCTTTGATGCATCGCTCGATGTGCAAACCCCTACAACGTCGTCTATGGATGTTGTGAACACCTGACAGACACATCCTGATGACTACTTGATAATTTAGTGCACCATACTTTACGGCTTAGAATCAGGATTCCAATGACGTTTTGAACGCCATAGAACATATGAGATGTTCCGAGAGCTGAAATTGGGATTTCAGGCTCATGCCCGTGTTGAGAGGTGTGAGACCTCTGACAAGTTCTTTTGCCAACAAAGTGGAGGAGAATAGCCCAGCTAGTGAGCATGTGCTCAGAATGTCTAGGTGCTACAATCACTTAAATCAAGTGGGAGTTAAACTTCCAGATAAGATAGTGATTGATAGAGTTCTCTAGCCACTATCACTAAGCTACTAGATCTTCGTGATGAACTATGACATGCAAGGGATGGAGTTGATCCCGGAGCTGTTCGCGGTGCTTAAGACTGCAAAAGGTAGAAATCAAGAAGGAGCATCAAGTGTTGATGGTTTAACAAGACCACTAGTTTCAAGAAGGGCAAGGGCTAGAAGCGAAACTTCATGGATGGCAAACCAGTTGCCGCTCCAGTGAAGGAACACAAGGTTGAACCCAATCCCGAGACTAAGTGCTTCTATTGTAAGGGGAACGATCACTGGTAGCGGAATTACCCCAAATGCATGGTAGATAAGAAGGCTGGCAACTTCAACACAATTTATACATGTTATTAATGTGTACCTCACTAGTACTCATGGTAGCACCTGGGTATTGGATACCGGTTCAGTTACTATTATTGGTGACTTTAAGCAAAAGCTACGGACTAAACGGAGACTGGCTAAGGGCGAGGTGACGATCTGTGTGTGTTTCCAAAGTTGATGAGATCACCATCGCACGCTCCATCTGCCTTCGGGATTAGTATTGAACCTAGATAAATGTTATCAGGTATCTACATTGAGCATGAATATGATTAGATCATGTTCATTGCAATACGGTTATTCATTTAAGTTAGAGAATAATGGTTATTCTGTTTACATGAATAATACCTTTCATGGTCACGCACCCTATGTGAATGGTTCATTGAATCTCGGTCATGGTAATACACATGTTAACGCCAAAAGATGTAGAGTTAATAACGATAGTACAACTTTCTTGTGGCACTGCCGCTTAGGTCATATTGGCGTAAGATGCATGAAGAAACTCCATGTCGATGGATGTTTGGAGTCACTTGATTTTGAATCGCTTGACACATGCGAGCCATGCCTCATGGGCAGGATGACTAAGACCCCATTTTCAGGTACAATGAAATAGGCAAGTGACTTGTTGGAAATCATACATGCTGATGCGTGTGATCCAATGAGAATTGAAGCGTGCGGTGGATATCGCTATTTTCTCATCTTCACTGCCGATTTGAGTAGATATAGGTATATTTACTTAATGAAGCACGAGTCTGAAACATTTGAAAAGTTCAAGCGATTTCAGAGTGAAGTTAAGAACCATCATAACAAGAAGATCAAATTCCTATGATCTGATCGATGAGAATTTCTGAGTTATGAGTTTGGCAATCACTTAAGACATTGTGGAATTGTTTCACGGTTGAAGCCACCTGGAACACCACTGGGTTATGGTTTGTCCGGACGTCGTAATCGAACCTTATGAGATATGGTGCGTTCTATGATGTCTCTTACCGATCTACCGTTTCATTTTGAGGTTATGCGTTAGAGACAGATGCATTCACTTTAGATAGGACACCATCTAAGTCCATTGAGACGACGTCGTGTGAACATTGGTTTGGCAAGAAACCAAAGTTGTCGTTTCTTAATGTTTGGGGCTGCGATGCTTAAGGCTTCAGCCGGAGAAGCTCGAACCCAAAGCGGACAAACACATCTTCATAGGATACCCAAAGGTGACAGTTGGGTATACCTTCTATCTCAGATCCGAGGGCAAATTGTTTGTCGCTAAGAACGGGTCCTTTCTCGAGAAGGAGTTTCTCTCGAAAGAATTGAGTGGGAGGAAGATAGAACTTGAGGAGGTTGTCGAACCTTTATTTCAACCAAAAAGTGATGCAACACAGAAAGATGTTTTCTGTGGCGCCTACGTCTGTTTAATAGGAAGTTAATGATAGTGATCATGAAGCTTCGGATCAAGTTGCTATCGAACCTTGTAGGTCAACAAGGATATGTACTACTCCTGAGTGGTACGGTAATCCTGTCTCAGATATCATGTTGTTGGACAACAATGAACCTACGAGCTATGAAGAAGCGATGGTGGGCCCGTATTATGACAAATGGTTAGAATCCATGAAATTCGAGATAGGATCCATGTATCAGAACAGAGTATGGACTTTGGTGGACTTGCTCGATGATCAGCGAGCCATTGAGATAAATGGATCTTTAAGAAGAAGACGGACGTGGGCGGTAATGTTACCGTCTATGAAGCTCGACTTGTGGGAAAGAGTCTTTTCACAAGTTCAAGGAGTTGACTACGATGAGAATTTCTCACTCGTAGCGATGCTTAAGTCCGTCGGAATCATGTTAGCATTAGCTGTATTTTTCGATTATGAAATTTGACAGATGGATGTCAAAACAAGTTTTCTTACCATTTTTCATAAGAAAAGGTTGTATGTGATACAATAAAAGGTTTTGTCAATCCTAAGGATGCTAAAAGGTATGCTGGCTCCAGCGATCCTTCTATGGACTAGAGCAAGTATCTCGGAGTCAGAATATATGCTTTGATGGAGTGATCAAAGCTTTTAGGTTTATACAATGTTTGCTAGAAACTTGTATTTACAAGAAAGTGAGTGGGAGCACTACAACATTTCTGATAAGTATATGTGGATGACATATTGTTGATTCGAAATGATGTAGAATTTCTGGAAAGCATAAACGGTTTTTTGAAGAGTAATTTTCAAAGGAAGACCTGGATAAAGCTGCTTACATATTGGGCATCAAGATCTATAGAAATAGATCAAGACGCCTGATGATACTTTCAAAGAACGCACACCTTGACATGTTTTTGAAGGAGTTCAAAATAGATCAGTCAAAGAAGGGCTTCTTACCTGAGTTGTAAGGTGTGAAGTTGAGTAAGACTCAAAGATTGACCACGGCAGAAGAAAGAGGAAGGACGAAGTCGTCCCCTATGCTTTTGTCATAGGCTCTATACGGTATGCCATGCTGAGTACCGCACCAGATGTGTGCCTTGCCACATGTCTGGCAAGAGGGTACAAAGGTGATCTAGGAGTAGATCACCAGATATCGGTCAAAATTATCCTTAGATGAATAAGGAAATGTTTCTCGGATATGGAGGTGATGAAGAGTTCGACGTAAAGAGTTACGTCGATGCAAGCTTAACACCTATCCGGATAGCTCTGAGTAGAGATACCGGATACGTATAATGGAGCAACAATTTGGAATAGCTCCAAGTGGAACGTGGTAGCAGCATCTACGATATAAATTTTTGCAAAATACATAGGGATCTGAATATGGCAAGACCCGTTGACTACAACCTCTCTCACAAGCATAACATGATCAAACCCAGAACTCATTGAGTGTTAATCACATAGTGATGTGAATTAGATTAGTGACTCTAGTAAACTCTTTGGATGTTGGTCACATGGCGATGCGACCTATGAGTGTTAATCACATGGCGATGTGAACTAGGTTATTGACTCTAGTGCAAGTGGGAGACTGTTGGAAATATGCCCTAGAGGCAATAATAAATTATTTATTATTATTATATTTCATTGTTCATGATAATCGTTTATTATCCATGCTAGAATTGTATTGATAGGAAACTCAGATACATGTGTGGATACATAGACAACACCATGTCCCTAGTAAGCCTCTAGTTGACTAGCTCGTTGATCAATAGATGGTTACAGTTTCCTGACCATGGACATTGGATGTCGTTGATAACGGGATCACATCATTAGGAGAATGATGTGATGGACAAGACCCAATCCTAAGCCTAGCACAAGATCGTGTAGTTCGTATGCTAAAGCTTTTCTAAATGTCAAGTATCATTTCCTTAGACCATGAGATTGTGCAACTCCCGGATACTGTAGGAGTGCTTTGGGTGTGCCAAACATCACAACGTAACTGGGTGGCTATAAAGGTACACTACAGGTATCTCCGAAAGTGTCTGTTGGGTTGGCACGAATCGAGACTGGGATTTGTCACTCCGTGTAAACGAAGAGGTATCTCTGGGCCCACTCGGTAGGACATCATCATAATGTGCACAATGTGATCAAGGAGTTGATCACAGGATGATGTGTTACGGAACGAGTAAAGAGACTTGCCGGTAACGAGATTGAACAAGGTATCGGGATACCGACGATCGAATCTCGGGCAAGTATCGTACCGATAGACAAAGGGAATTGTATACGAGATTGATTGAATCCTTGACATCGTGGTTCATCCGATAAGATCATCGTGGAGCATGTGGGAGCCAACATGGCTATCCAGATCCCGCTGTTGGTTATTGATCGGAGAGTTGTCTCGGCCATGTCTGCATGACTCCCGAGCCCGTAGGGTCTACACACTTAAGGTTCAATGACGCTAGGGTTATAGGGAAAGTATGTACGCGGTTACCGAATGTTGTTCGGAGTCCCGGATGAGATCCCGGATGTCACGAGGAGTTCCGGAATGGTCCGGAGGTAAAGATTGATATATAGGAAGTATGGTTTTGGCCACCGGAAGTGTTCCGGGCATTACCGGTAGTGTACCGGGACCACCGGAGGGGTCTAGGGGTCCACCAGGTGGGGCCACCAGCCCCGGAGGCCTAAATGGGCCAATAGTGGGAAGGGACCAGCCCCTAGGTGGGCTGGGGCACCTCCCACCAAGGCCCAAGGCGCCTCCAAGAGGGGAAGGGGGCAAACCCTAGGGCAGATGGGCCCTAAGGCCCACCCTAGGTGCGCCTCCCCCTCTCCCCCTTGTGGCCGCCACCCTAGATGGGATCTAGGGCTGCCGCACCCCTTGGGGTGGGAACCCTAGGTGGGGCGCAGCCCTCCCTTTCCCCCTATATATAGTGGAGGCAAAGGGGCAGCCCAATACACGATTCGATCTCCCTGTTGGTGCAGCCCTACCCCTCTCCCTCCTCGTCTCTCGTAGTGCTTGGCGAAGCCCTGCTGGAGTCCCGCACTCCTCCACCCCCACCATGTCGTCGTGCTGCTGCTGGATGGAGTCTTCCCCAACCTCTCCTTCTCCCATTGCTGGATCAAGGCGTAGGAGACGTCACCGGGTTGCACGTGTGTTGAACGCGGAGGCGCCGTTGTTCGGCGCTTAGATCGGAATCAACCGCGATCTGAATCGCTACGAGTACGACTCCTTCATCCGCGTTCTTGCAACGCTTCCGCTTAGCGATCTACAAGGGTATGTAGATGCACTCTCCTTCCCTTCGTTGCTAGATTACTCCATAGATTGATCTTGGTGATGCGTAGAAAATTTTAAATTTCTGCTACGATCCCCAACAGTGGGATGGAGGGAGTATAAGTTAGCAATCCAACTTTTTCATCGCATTCTTGATCTAACCATGTATATGGACATCTAACATTTCTTTTTAAACTAAGATGGCGCTGACCTTATATTCATTTAATATTCAACCAATATCCCCTTATAAGTGACTTTGTAACTCTATGATACTTGTAAATAATACATATCTACTTACTCCATTGAGTTACCATTGTGTATGTGCAATCATTAGCATTATTGTATGATTGGTTCATGAATTCTAAATGAGCATTGATTTTTTTTATAATGTGTTCATCATCTAACCATGTATATTGAGATTTTTAACATTTTTATAAAATAACACGACGACAATGCTTCATGACTTTGTGCCTTACTTGGCACCAAGAAGAAATTATTTGAGAATGGCTTTGTTTTTTTAGATGATGAGACTGGCCCATGTATGAACGAAGCATCAGCTTTGGGCCAAACCAGAGAATTTGCATACAAAATCTACAACTGAATTTTTTATACTCAAATAGGATAAACATTATGTCAACCATATATAGAAAATTTTAAAAATATCCAAGCACATTCAACATAATACGTCATTACAACCTTGTGTCCTACCTTAAAATGGCAAAATGTAACTTCAGAGTAGTCTTTTGGGGTATGTTGATGCATACATTTGTATCACCGATGTACCTAGAGAGAGAAAAGGAGTGTAGGCGTGAAATCAGAAAACATACAAGTGTAAACCGAATGAAACCAAGAAATGTAAGAGTGTAAACCATGTGAAAATAGGAAAGTCTCTCGCAGACAAGCTTATTTTCTGGTTTGGTGCTACCTATAGCCAAGGGGGAGCGAGGTTCACAATCGGTGATGGACCTACTATAGTTCACCATTGTATGCTACACATGTGTGCATGGACGTCACAACCCGGACACAACCAGGGGGTCTGGTCCTAGCTCCACCTCGGGCTGTCATCTAACCATATATTTAAAGCTTTAACAACAAGAAAATATTTAGCCCTCTTAAAATATAACCATATGCGATTTCAAACTTTTATGTCCTACCTAAAAATGAGAAAATGTGATACTACAATAGACAAGGATGGAAAGTATAATCCTAATATACGGATTAAAACCAGATCTAGTGATGTGGTGTCGATACCTTTGGAGGGGGACCTCTTGACAGTGGTGAATAGCTTGATCTTGGCAACCTCGTCATCATCCTCCTCCTTTGCCATCCGCCACGCCCGAGATCCAAGTTGGAGTCCCTAGAGCGAACCTGAAACTCTTCAAAGTCCACATCTTCGTGCTCCATCTCAAGCCCGACCCCAAGAACGTCAAGCCTTGCTAAGCGCTGAGCTCCGCCACCGCCTTGCCGGGCTTCTTCTTCTCAGCCACAACTTTAGCTTCGTCACCCTCTGTGTCACCGCGGGCATGTTGAAATCCGTGAGGATCCCGCCACCGCACATGGCCGCTAGTACCTCATTATAGTCACTAGGGTCAAGGAGCCTTTCCTAAATTGGTAAATGGGTAGAGTTTTTAATGACACATGCGAGCAAATGTGTAGGTTGGCAAATGGGGGCAAGGATAGTCCTCTCTATATATACACGGTGGTCGCTAAATCAGCGACCCCTTGGCAAGGGGGCGTGTGGTAGAGGCCACAAATTAGTGAGGGACTACGCGATAGGTAGAAGGCACAAGGTGATTCCAGAAGCATGCATTTCAATTCAAGGAATCTTGCACGTCGGCCCCTTGAAAGAAGGGGTATTTCTAGTATTGCCCTTGAAATCGAATGGATGGACCACTGACTTTCTTCCTTTGGTACCAAGAATTTTTCTTGCTCAATATTGTGGGACACCCCTACCATGGAAAAAAGTAAGCACATGATATACAATCGTCAAAATGCTACCCTATGCTACCACTCGTAATCAACACAAATCAGACAAAAGCACTGGATGTTTAATGAATTCACCTCATGTCTTCCCAAGGATTGGATTCAAACTACTGTACTTAATCTTTCTATCAGTGGTGTTCAAATTAGCATTTCATTTCTTCCTTGCTCCTAACCTCCTCGTGGCTCGAACTCCATGATCATGGGTACCTGCATGGTTGAAGAATTATTCAGTGTTAAAAAATCTACATGTGATTAAAAAATATTTGTAGCATTAAAAAAATGTATGCGACACTTAGAATATATATACATGATTTTCAAAAAGTGTGTTCTTGACATTTACCCGAATAAAACCAGGAAATGTAAGAGTTTAGACCATATGAAAATAGGAAACGCCTCTTGCAGACAAGCTTATTAATTGGTTTGGTGCTACCTATAGCCAAGGGGGAGCCAGGTTCACATTTGGCGATGGACCTAGTATAGTTCACCATAGTATGCTACACTACGTCACATCCCGGACGCAACTACAAGGTCTGGTCCAAGCTCCACCCCGGGCTATGATCTAACCATATATATAAATATTTAACAACATAAGAAAATATTTAACCCCTTAAAAATAGCCACATGAGATTTCAAACTTTTATGCCCTACCCAAAATGAGAAAATGTGATACAACAATAGACGAAGATAAAGTACAATCCTAATAGACGGATTAAAACCAGATCTAGTGATGTGGCATTGATACCTTTGGAGAGTGACCTCTTGACAATGGCGAATGGCTTGATCTTGATGACCTCGTCGTCATCGTGCTGCTTTCCCATCCTGCCACGCCTGAGATCCAAGTCAGATTCCCTAGAGGTGTCGATACCTTTGGATAGGGACCTCTATACTGTGGCGAATGGCTTGATCTCGATGCCTGTAACATAAGTCAGAATCCCTGGAGCCATCCTGAAACTCTTCAAAGTGCCAGGACCCCGATTCCAAGTCGCATCGATCTAGCCGGTAACACCTCATATCACATTGCGGCCTCACGCACGGTATCCCCACTGGTGTCGCCTTACCATGACCCGGGACCGTTTGTGCCTTTTGGCTCACGTATATGATAGTGTCGCTAGCATCCATATGTCAGAGAACCCAGGCCGACATGGCTAGTCGTGAACCCAAAGTGGCACAGACCTATGGGGACAGGCATACATGAATCACATCGAGCATGTCGGTCATCAGCGAGTGAATCCGGGCTGTAGCACTGGGCTAATAGGACTCCGGGGAACCCGGGCTGTAGCAGGCTAGGCAGGACTCCGGAAGTCACCGCGTGACATTTCCCCAAAGGGACAGACATAGGAATGAAGTGAAACACATGCCAGCAAGTCAAGTGTCCTGAGCAGTAGTGCTGGGCTAGCAGGACTCCGGTGAGCCGGGATGTAGCGGACTACTATGGCTCGAGGAGCACTAGACTACATTTCCCCATAAGAGAGGCTGCCAAGGATAAACAACTAGATTGTCGGATCCCACATATACCAAGCATTTCAATCATACACACAGTATGCTCGATATGTGCAAATACAACATGGCATCACAACAAAACTCTACAACTCAAGTACTTTATTTAAAGGCTCCGGAGAGCCATACATAACATGTTCATATAGGTAGGGGTCACATGACCCGACACTCAAGTCATACAAGCATACAAGCACATGCGGAAGCAAATAGTCTGAGTACAGACACTAGAAAGAAAGAAGGCTTCTCGAAGCCTGTCTATCTACATAGGGCCCTCCATGGCCAGGATCACCACCTAGGTGGCAAGTTACTCATCGACGTTGAGGTATACATAAAACCCATCGGAGGGGGCGGTGTTGTCGTCTGAAAATAGTAATTAAAGCAAACATGAGTACAAAGGTACTCAGCAAGTCTTACAACGGAACCTACTATACATGCTCATTCTCAAGAAGGTGGTGGAGTTATTGCAGCAAGCCATCTTTGACTCTTGGCTAAGCTATCCTACGAGACACCACTAGTAAAATAGTTTTCGCACACAAGTCCACTAATCACCAACACAATACTCCACCGGGGATCCTCCCTCGTCATCCTACAAGAGGGCCATCCTCGTACTCACACTTATCTTGAGTCTTTTAGTAGTAACCATTAACTTGTCTATGAACTATATAGGCAACCAAGTAGTCCTTTACCGCGGACGCGGCTATTCAAATAGATGATGATAACCCTGCAGGGGTGTACTTCTTCATACACACTCTCACCACTTACCGTCGTTTACACGACATGTACTCGGCAACCTTCAAGCGGAAGCCCAACGAGGGTGTCGGCCACGGTCTACCTAAACACTCAAGTCTCTAGTCCAGGTTTATCGCCTATCCAGGTTCCATCCGCAGGGAGTCCGGCCGAGGTTTCCACATACGGCCCCGAACGATGTGAACAGGGTTCCCGAGACACCAAACGGGTGACTCGGTACACCGTGCCATGGTGTATCTACCGCATCATAGCCCACCCCTAGGGTCAGCGCTACGCACGGCCGCCAACACATAACCTACAAACACCAGAAACTAGTTGCAACTCCTGGACAGAGTACTAGGGTGATTAAGAAGCCGAGAGGGTCCATTGGTTTCGGGCCCAATGTATGGTAGTAACTGAATCTTAAATCACACATACAGATCCCAGTTCTTAGGGACGGCCTCAATGAAACAACCCACCATGTACTTCTACATGGCCTCTCATCGATACCTTTACCAAATCATGTTCAACACATCTCTCACATTACCGACATAATCATTTCACTCTAGCCCATCACCCAGATGAACCAGACCTGACACAACTCTAAGCATAGCAGGCATAGCAAGGTAGGAAACACAAACATGGCTCAATCAACTCCTACACATGCTAGTGGGTTTCATCTAGTTACTGTGGCAATGACAGGTCATGCAGAGGATAAGGGTTCAACTACCGTAGCACACAACAGTTTGAAACGTTGTTGTCTTAATGCAGTAAAAGAGAGCAGAGGCGAGAACATGGGATTGTATCGATATGATCAATTGGGCTGCTTGCCTGATGGGGTGGTAGTAGGGTACTGCCCTTCAGTTGGATACTCGGAGATATCCTCGGAGGCAGAACCTACCACGAAAGACACACATAATATAATCAACACATGGCAATATGCAACAATATGATGCATGCTATGACATGGCAAAATGATGTGTCCTGACTTATGCAATGTGAAACAAGTTGAAATGGGTCCATTTGAATCAAAGATTCAAATGGAAGCTTAAGTTCTTATGCATAATAAGTGTATTAGCTTGTTTCACCTAAACAGCAAGGTTAAAGTGTTTGGTCATGCATGAAACCATTACAGATGGAAAGACTGAATTTTTCTGATCATTTTTCATATATGATTTGTTTGA
This sequence comes from Triticum dicoccoides, assembly GCF_002162155.2. NCBI lineage: Eukaryota > Viridiplantae > Streptophyta > Magnoliopsida > Poales > Poaceae > Triticum > Triticum dicoccoides. Next base: position 743,325,996 of record NC_041382.1, on the reverse strand, counting down.
TTTGGAGCTATGGTTGATTTTCTATGATTTTTAGAAGTTTTGGCTATTTTCTGGGATTTCCTATATAAGAATAAATGCAGAAAATGAATAATTGCGTCAGCACTGCGTCACTGTGACGTCAGTGAGTCAAAGGCGCCAGCGCAGGTCAAACCTGACTCGTGGGCCCCATATGTCAGTGTCTCAGCTATCTAACAGAATTAAGTTAGTACTAACTAAACTGTTAGTGGGGCCTAGGCCCGCATGTCAGTGACCTGAACTAACTAAAATTAGTTAGCGCTAACCCTAGGTTAATTAGCAGAGGGGGCCCACTTGTCATAGACTCAGGGGAGTCAACCTGGGCCCACCCAGTCAAGGTCAATGGGTCAAACCCGCCGGCGTTGGTCCACGGCTTGACGCCGACGACGACAGACGCGGCGAAGAGCGTCGGGTTTTGCCCAGAGTCGACCAAATCGACTGCGGTTTGGTCCTACGCGTAGCTGGGAGCAAGCCGCAGTGTTTGGTGGTGGAAGTGGAGCTCGGGGACGCCGGGAACAATGCCGGCGACGACCTTGGCGGTCGCTGGAGCTCGGGTGAAGATGAACCCGAGGCTACAGGGCACGACGAGGCATGTGGGGTGGTGCGTTGGGTTCCTGGGGACGTGGTGAGTGCAGTGACGCGCTCGGATTCGAGGTTACGCGTCTATGGACACGGTGGTGACATGGCCAGCGGAGCCGAGCTCTCAGCCGTGATGGCCAACGGGGTTAGAGGGCAGCTCGAGCGACATGGCTAGGGGAAGAAGAAAGAGGAGCTCACGGCGAGTGCAGCGGGCGTCGAAGCGGGCTCGGGGAAGCTCGGGAGGCGGCGAATCATCGACGATGATCTCCGATGGCCGACGAGGGGAACGACAGCGGTGGCGGCGTTGCAGCGCGTCTGAGGCCTCGTGGCTCGTCGAGGAGGTCGAGGGAGATGCAGCGGAGCTCGTGGACACGGTGGGGTGGCACGGGGACGATGGTGGCTATGGCTACGGCGGCAAGACGGCGGCGGCTACGTCGGCCATGGCTTCGGGGGAGCGAGGGAGAGAGCAGGGGGGGGACTGATGTGTCCAGGGGGTCGGGGCAGCGCCGCAGAGGCGTTTCGAGGCGTCGCGCTGGCGCGGGCGACGGCAGGCAGGCAGGGAGGTGGCGTGGCGAGCTCGGCGGCGTCGCGGTGTCCCTCCTCTGCCTACTGGCAGAGGTAGGTGATGACTGGCACATGCCAGATGGGCCGGGCCAACCAGGTAAGTGGCCTCTGGCCTTTCTCTCCCTCTCTCTCTTTTTCTGTTTTGTTTTCTTTTTCTATTTTTCTGTAACTTTAGGGCTTTATTAAAAATAGTTAGGCACTTACAAAAATCCTGAAAATAATCATAGGCTCTGTTTAGATTATTTCCAACAACCCACACTTATTTCCAGAATTGTTTGAGCATTAAAAATATTTTATAGCATTTAAATGCCCAAATGCAAATACTTATGAATTAATTCAAAAAATCCAGAATGTCCTAGAAAAGAGTGCACCATTTTTGCCAGGGGTTTTAGCCCAATCCAGAAATGATGAACATTTTGTGAAGGGCATTTTGGGTTCATTGAAGCCAATTTTAGTAAACCCTAGTTGGTTTAAGGGGGTGCTGGGGGTTCTGTTATGCCCATTTCATCTTTCTGGGAGAATTAAACATGATGCAAACACTCTAATGCATGAACTTGCTAGGGTGTGACAACTCACCCCCACTCAAAGAATCTCGTCCCAAGATTTAGGATCTGTTGGGAAGAAGGTGGGGTACTCGAGTCGAAGACGATCCTCCCTTTCCCAAGTGGCTTCTTTCTCGGAATGGTGTGACCATTGAACCTTGAGAAACTTGATGTTATGGCGTCGAGTGGTACGCTCGGCTTGATCAAGGATACGAACGGGATATTCCCGATATGAGAGATTATCTTGTAGATCAAGCGTTTCGTGGTCCACCCCACGGATAGGATCCGCGAAGCAACGCCTGAGTTGAGAAACATGGAAGACATCGTGAACTCTGGAAAGATGCGGAGGTACTTCCAATTGGTAGGTAACTTCTCCTCGTTTGGCAAGAATGCGAAAGGGTCCAATGTAACGAGGAGCCAATTTGCCTTTGATACCGAAACGATGGGTTCCCTTTAACAGAATAACCCGAAGGTAAGCCTTCTCGCCGACTTCAAAGGTCATGAGCTTATGTTTACGATCATATTGGCTCTTTTGATGAGATTGGGCTGTTTTCAATTTCTCGCGAATAACGCGAACCTGCTCTTCTGCTTCCTGAATCATATCCGGGCCAAAGAGTTGTCTTTCCCCGGTTTCTGACCAGTTAAGAGGCGTTTGCCATTTTCATCCATAAGAACTTCGAAAGGAGCTTTGCCCAAGCTAGCTTGATAACTATTGTTATAAGCAAACTCCGCGAATGGAAGGCATTTCTCCTAACCCATTCCGAATGAGATGACAGAAGCTCGGAGCATATCTTCCAGAATTTGATTAACTCACTCTACTTGACCACTTGATTGAGGGTGGAAGGCGGTGCTGAAAGAGAGACGAGTTCCCATAGCATTTTGGAAACTTTCCCAAAATCGAGAGGTGAAGAGACTCCCACGGTCTAAGTTAATTTCCAATAGGACACCATGAAGAGACACTATTCGGGAGATGTATAAATCAGCTAGCTGGCTAGCGGTGATACTCTCACGAACAGGTAGAAAGTGGGCCACCTTGGAAAGACGATTGATTACGACGAAGATGGCATTATTCCCTCTCTTGGTCCTGGGAAACCCAGTAATGAAATCCATACTGATTTTATCCCATTTCCACTCAGGAATAGCCAAAGGTTGAAGGGTGCCAGCAGGCCGTTGATGCTCTGCTTTAACACGACGACAGACATCGCAACTAGCAATGTATTGAGCAATTTCTCTCTTCATCCTAGTCCACCAAAACCTCTGGCGTAGGTCTTGATACATTTTAGTACTACCGGGATGAATGGTGAGAGGGGACTCATGAGCTTCCTTAAGGACCAGCCGCCTCAGGTTTCGTGCCTTGGGAACCACTAAGCGGTTTCCAAAGTATACGACACCTTGATCGTCAACGGAGAAACAATTCGCGACTCCTTTCTTAATGTTTCTCTTAATACGGGAGATTCCCGGATCTACCTTCTGTGCCTTGATGATCTGATCCGTACGGGTAGGTTTCACCACCAGGGTGGATAGGAGTCCTTGAGGAACAATGTGAAGATTAAGCTTACGAAATTTCTCGTGGAGAAGTGGTTGACTCTGTTGTAACATCAGGTTGTTACAATAAGATTTACGACATAGCGCATCAGCCATGACATTGTCTTTGCCCGGGGTGTAAGTTATTCCTAAGTCGTAATCCGAGATCAACTCGACCCAACGTCTTTGCCTGAGATTCAAATTCGGTTGGGTGAAGATATATTTCAAACTTTGGTGATCGATGAAGATCTCGCAACGATTACCGAGAAGGTAATGTCGCCAAGTTTTAAGTGCATGGACTACATCTGCAAGCTCTAGATCATGTGTGGGATAATTTTCCTCATGTGGGTGTAATTGCCGTGAAGCATAGGCAATTACCTGACGATCTTGCATGAGTATGCAACCTAGTCCTTATCGCGAGGCGTCGCAATAGATAATAAAGTCCTTGGAGAAATCTGGTGGTACCAGTACAGGAGCAGATGTCAGGCATCTTTTCAGTTCCTAAAAGCTGAACTCACACTGTGGGGTCCACTCGAACTTTTTATCTTTCTTGAGGGGTTCAGTTAGAGGTTTAGCAACCTTGGAGAAATTCTCGATGAAGCGGCGACAATAACTCGCTAAGCCAAAGAAGCTCCAAACTTGCTTGACCATCTCAGGTGGAGTCCAGTCAAGGACGGCTTGAACTCGATCGGGATTGACAGCAATACCCTTACCAGAGATTACATGGCCTAGATAGGTCACTTCTCGCAACCAAAATTCACACTTGGAGAATTTGGCATAAAGGCGATGCTCTCGAAGTTTCGTCAATACCAGCCTTAGATGTTCGGCATGTTCCTCTTCATTCTTGGAGTAGATGAGTATATCATCGAGGTATACTACGACGAATTTATCCAAATACTCCATGAAGACCGAGTTCATTAACCGAGAGAAAGTGGTTGGGGCATTGGTTAAACCGAAGGACATGACGGTGTACTCGTATTGTCCATAACGAGTAACGAAGGCCGTTTTGGGAATGTCCCGTTTCTGATTTTGATTTGATGGTAGCCCAACCTCAAATCCATCTTGGAAAAGACTGAGGATCCAGTGAGCTGGTCATACAGATCGTTGATCCTGGGAAGCGGATACTTGTTCTTGATATTGACCAAGTTGACAGGTCGGTAATCTACAACCATCCGATCCGTTCCATCCTTCTTCTTGACGAAGAGGACGGGGCAAGCCCAAGGAGAGGAACTAGGACGGATGAAACCCTTTTTCAAGGACTCATCGAGTTGGTTCTTAAGCTCGGCTAGTTCTAAGGGTGCCATCTTATAGGGTCTCCTAGAAATTGGAACGGTTCCTGGAACAAGGTCTATCACAAACTCGACATCCCTGTTAGGTGGAACACCTGGCAGTTCTTCTGGAAAGACATCCGGGAAGTCTCGGACTACCGGAATATCTTCAAGGTCTGGAAGGGGGTTGGGATTTAGGGAGTAAAGCTGGCGCTTGGCCACTCGAGTTAAGACATTAACTGTCTTGCCCGATGGGTGAGTAAGTTGAACGGTTCTAGTGGCACAATCAATCTTAGCATAATGAGCTGACATCCAGTCCATACACAAGATGATGTTTATGTCTGAGGACTTGAGAGCTATTAAAGATGCAAGGAAGACAAATCTATCGACAAGAATTTCATTCCCATGGCTTACTCTAGAAGTTTGCCATTTGGAACCCGGAGTTTAAATTACCATGGAAGTGGGCATGTCACAGAAGATCGTGTTATGCAATCGAGCATAGCTCTCAGATATGAATGAATGAGATGCTCCAGTATCGAAAATAATAGATGTCGGATGGCAATTAACAAGGAGCGTACCAAGGACGACGTTAGGATCCTCATGAGCCTCCTCAGCTGAGACATAGTTGACATGGCCACGTGAAGTGGTGGCTGGCTTGGCGTAGAATGTCTTTCCCGCTGGCTTACCACGACCAACGGACTTTCCACACTGATTGGGGTTGTTGTTCTGGGGACACTCTCGACTATAGTGACCCGGCTCTCCACACTTGAAACATGTCACAACATTGGGGCATGGAGCAGCATTAGTAGCGGGGCCACCATAGGGCTTAGACAGTGCAAACTTCTGGTTGGGACGAGGCGCCTCAAAGGATGGCCTCGGAATGAACCTGGGTGGCAGTTCCGTGCTTGGAATCCACACCCGGCGCTTCTGAGATCCAGAGCCGGATGAAGAACCAAAATCACGAGAGTGCTTGCGTGAAGCGTCATAGTCAGACTGGCCTGTCTCAACACTGATGGCTTTATTGACCAACTTCTGAAAGGAGGTGGACTTGTGTAGACGAAGATCGCGGCAAAGCTCAGGGCTAAGTCCCTTGCGGAACCTTGCCTGCTTCTTAGCGTCGGTGGATACCTTTTCAGGAGCATATCGTGCCAGATTCCCAAATTCACGACTATATGCATCCACAGTCAGTCTTCCTTGGGTGAAATTGCAGAACTCTTCCCTCTTGCGATCTATGAGACCTGCCGGGATGTGATGCTCACGGAAAGCCTCACTGAATTCAGCCCAAGTAGTGATTTGGCCGACCGGGCGCATAGCCTCAAAGTTTTCCCACCAAAGGCTAGCAGGGCCTTCGAGGTGATAGGCAGCATAGGTAACCTTATCAGCTTCGGCTACGTTGGCAGAACGTAGCTTGTGTGTGATGCTGCGAAGCCATTCATCCACGTCGAGGGGCTCGACGGAATGATTAAACTTTGGTGGGTCAACTTGATGAAGTCATTGATTGACACCAAGTCATTTCACTGATGGCGTACAGTGTTCTACTCAATCCGCTCCAGCAAGCGGTTATCTCACGCTTGTTTCTTTCTGCCTCCAACATAACTTCGACCAGAGAAGGCGGGTAAGGCAGATTATCACCCCTAGCTGCACTGGCTTCCGCCTGCTCCGGGGCAGCAGGGTTGCTGCGGTTGTTGACCATCCTAGGAGAAAACAAGACAACGGTTTAGATAAGGATGACACAAACTTAGCAAGGAAGTGCAGAATGTAATATATAACATGGAATGCTAAGATGTTCATTGCACGACATGGTAATATAGAAACTGCCATATATATACCATTGGTCATACACACCGTACATAGTTTAGTACAAGCCCATGCTAGAGTACAACTACGGTGAAAGACATTACATCTCATCGGAGGCATTCCAAGCTCCTATACATTATTTTTCTACACCTCCGGAGCGTGATACACACCAAGTCGTATCCCACGGTCACGCAGGACTGTGGAGAATACAACTATTACAATACTAGTGAAACTACAACTAGCTTAGACGGCTCCATAGTAATCCTCATAGAAGTCGCCACCAAAGCCTGGAAGTGGAACATGATCATCTGGGAACCGACGGTCCTGCGGAGCCTGCGAACCATAGGGACTCGGATGTGGGGTGATGCCTCCTACACCGTGCCACTCCATATAGTCTGGCAATCCAGACCGTACATGGTACAAGTCCCTCATGTCCATGTATCTTGCCTGCACCGCAGGTGCAAACCGAGTCAAAGTGGCCCAATGATCAGAACGAGTGTGGAAAAGCTCCATACGCAAGGCCCGATTTTTGCGGTCCTTATCCTCGAGCATCTCGGTAGTGGTGCGGAGTAGTGACTCCTCATGTGAAGAGTCATAGTACAAAGCCTGATAGTACCCCTGTGCTCCAGGAAGTGAGGCTGGCATGTAACGGAAGTCGGTGTTCTGTAGCAAGGCAGTCCTGGCTCGAATGATAGTCATCATTGAATAGGCTGCATCCTGCACAGACATCTCAATAGTGACCCCAAGTCCATAGGAACAGTGAAGGGGCTCAGTGGCTCCAGGATAAGAGGGATATATCCTGACGGTACAGAGGTACTGGCTCTGGTTGAAGTCTCTGAACTGCTCCTCGACGGTATATTCTGGATACCACCGATAGCCTGACTCAACCATCACTCGAACCAACATGGCCGTGTGGCCGGGCACATCGAGGCACCGGGTCAGACGAACCACTTGGTTCTGCGAACAGGTGGCCATCTGAAAGCACAGAATAATGCAAAGGCATTAGAATTTTCTAGGGGAAATCAGACAGCATAACGTTTGTAAATGCTCAGAAAAAGTTTTGAGACATCCACAATAGTTTGCAATACCACTCAACAACATCATATCAAGGTTCTGATTCAACTGGCAACATACTAAAAGTAGTAGAAACTGTACTGAGGCTTGTAACAACAATCCTATAAGCTACTACGGATTAGTAACACGTGAACCTGATAGAAGGAGAGAGCCTAGTCCTTAACCCATGTAGAATGAGAAGAGAATGACTCAGATCAGAGGACATAAGGTAAAGGAGTAAAAGAGCCTTACGTTCCCTCCCACAATCAATTCCCCTACATATTACTAAAGCATTTCTAGACTCAACATCGACCAATTTGGCTCAACGAACCTACATGCAGTCCGGCTTTGATGCCAACGCTGTCAGGACCCCGATTCCAAGTCACATCGATCTAGCTGGTAACACCTCATATCACATTGTGGCCTCACACACGGTATCCCCACGGGTGTCACCTTACCATGGCCCGGGAACGTTTGTGCCTTTTGGCTCACGTATATGATAGTGTCGCTAGGATCCATATGACAGAGAACCCGGGCCGACATGGCTAGTCGTGAACCCAAGAGGCACAGACCTATGGGGACAGGCATACATGAATCACATCGAGCATGTCGGTCATCAGCGAGTGAATCCGGGCTATAGCACTGGGCTAACAGGACTCCGGGGAACCCGGGCTATAGCAGGCTAGGCAGGACTCTGGAAGTCATCGCGTGACATTTCCCCGAAGGGACATACATAGGAACAAAGTGAAACACATGCCGGCCAGTCAAGTGCCATGAGCAGTAGTGCTGGGCTAACAGGACTCCGGTGAACCGGGCTGTAGCGGACTACTATGGCTCGAGGAGCACTAGACTACATTTCCCCATAAGAGAGGCTGCCAAGGATAAACAACTAGATTGTCGGATCCCACACATACCAAGCATTTCAATCATACACAATATGCTCGATATGTGCAAATACAACATGGCATCACAACAAAACTCTACAACTCAAGTACTTTATTTAAAGGCTCCGGAGAGCCATACATAACATGTTCATATAGGTAGGGGTCACATGACCCGACACTCAAGTCATACAAGCATACAAGCACATGTGGAAGCAAATAGTCTGAGTACAGACACTAGAAAGAAAGAAGGCTTCTCGAAGCCTGTCTATCTACATAGGGCCCTCCATGGCCAGGATCACCACCTGGGTGGCAAGTTACTCATCGACGTCGAGGTCTACATAAAACCCATCGGAGGGGGTGGTGTTGTCGTCTAAAAACAGTAATTAAAGCAAACATGAGTACAAAGGTACTCAGCAAGTCTTACAACAGAACCTACTATACATGCTCATTCTCAAGAAGGTGGTGGAGTTATTGCAGCAAGCTAGCTTTGACTCTTGGGTAAGCTATCCTACGAGACACCACTAATAAAATAGTTTTCGCACACGAGTCCACTAATCACCAACACAATACTCCACCCGGGGATCCTCCCTCGTCATCCTACGAGAGGGCCATCCTCGGTACTCACACTTATCTTGAGTCTTTTAGTAGTAACCATTAACATGTCTATGAACTGTATAGGCAACCAAGTAGTCCTTTACCGCGGACGCGGCTATTCGAATAGATGATGTTAACCCTGCAGGGGTGTACTTCTTCATACACGCTCTCACCACTTACCGTCGTTTACACGACATGTACTCGGCAACCTTCAAGCGGAAGCCCAACGAGGGTGTCGGCCACGGCCTACCTAAACACTCAAGTCTCTAGTCTAGGTTTATCGCCTATCCAGGTTCCATCCGAAGGGAGTCCGGCCGAGGTTTCCACATATGGCCCCGAACGATGTGTACAGGGTTCCCGAGACACCAAACGGGTGACTCGGTACACCGTGCCACGGTGTATCTACCGCATCATAGCCCACCCCTAGGGTCAGCGCTACGCACGGCCGCCAACACATAACCTACAAACACCAGAAACTAGTTGCAACTCCTGGACAGAGTACTTGGGTGATTAAGAAGCCGAGAGGGTCCATTGGTTTCGGGCGCAATGTATGGTAGTAACTGAATCTTAAATCACACATACAGATCTCAGTTCTTAGGGACGACCTCAATGAAACAACCCACCATGTACTCCTACATGGCCTCTCATCGATACCTTTACCAAATCATGTTCAACACATCTCTCACATTACCGACATAATCATTTCACTCTAGCCCATCGCCCAGATGAACCAGACCTGACACAACTCTAAGCATAGCAGGCATAGCAAGGTAGTAAACACAAACATGGCTCAATCAACTCCTACAGATGCTAGTGGGTTTCATCTAGTTACTGTGGCAATGACAGGTCATGCATAGGATAAGGGTTCAACTACCGTAGCACACAACAGTTTGAAACATTGTTGTCTTAATGCAGTAAAAGAGAGCAGAGGCGAGAACATGGGATTGTATCGATACGATCAAACGGGCTGCTTGCCTGATGGAGTGGTAGTAGGGTACAGCCCTTCAGTTGGATACTCGGAGATATCCTCGGAGGCAGAACCCACCACGAAAGACACACAGAATATAGCCAACACATGGCAATATGCAACAATATGATGCATGCTATGACATGGCAAAATGATGTGTCATGCCTAATGCAATGTGAAACAAGTTCAAATGGAAGCTTAAGTTCTTATGCATAATAAGTGTATTAGCTTGTTTCACCTAAACAACAAGGTTAAATTGTTTTGTCATGCATGAAACCATTACAGATGGAAAGATTGAATTTTCCTGATCATTTTTCATATATGATTTGTTTGGTTTGGAGCTATGGTTGATTTTCTATGATTTTTAGAAGTTTTGGCTATTTTCTGGAATTTCCTATATAAGAATAAATCCAGAAAATGAATAATTATGTCAGCAGCGCGTCACTGTGACAACAGCGAGTCAAAGGCGCCAGCCCAGGTCAAACCTGACTGGTGGGCCCCATCTGTCAGTGTCTTAGCTAACTAACAAAATTAAGTTAGTACTAACTAAACTGTTAGTGGGGCCTGGGCCGCATGTCAGTGACCTGAACTAACTAAAATTAGTTAGCGCTAACCTTAGGTTAATTAGCAGAGGGGGCCCACTTGTCATAGACTCAGGGGAGTCAACCTGGGCCCACCCAGTCAAGGTCAACGGTTCAAACCTGCCGGCGTTGGTCCATGGCTCGACGCCGGCGACGACAGACGTGGCGGAGAGCGTCGGGTTTTGCCCACAGTCGACCAAATCGATTGTGGTTTGGTCCTACGCATAGCTGGGAGCAAGCCGCAACGTTTGATGGTGGAAGTGGAGCTCGGGGAGGCCGGGAATGACTCCGGCGACGACCTTGGCGGTTGTCGGAGCTCGGGTGAAGATGAACCCGAGGATACGGGGAACGGCGAGGCATGTGGGGTGGTGCGTTGGGTTCCTGGGGACGTGGTGAGTGCGGTGACATGCTCGGATTCGAGCTTACGCGTCTGTGGCCACGACGATGACATGGCCGGCGGAGCCGAGCTCTCGGCTGTGATGGCCAATGGGGTTAGAGGGCAGCTCGAGCGACGTGGCTAGGGGGAGAAGAAAGAGGAGCTCACGACGAGTGCAGCGGGCGTCGAAGCGGGCTCGGGGAAGCTCGGGAGGCGGCGAATCGTCGGCGATGATCTCTGCCGGCCGACGAGGGGAACGACAGCGGTGGCGGCGTTGTAGCGCGTCCGTGGCCTCGTGGCTCGTCGAGGAGGTCGAGGGAGATGCAGCGGAGCTCGCGGACACGATGGGGTGGCATGGGGACGACGGTGGCTACGGCTACGGCGGCAAGACGGTGGCGGCTGCGCCGGCCATGGCTTCGAGGGAGCGAGGGAGAGAGCAGGGGGGAGGAGTGAGGTGTCCAGGGGGTCGAGGCAGCGCCGCGGAGGCATTTCGAGGCGTCGCACTGGCGCGGGCGACGGCAGGCAGGCAGGGAGGTGGCGTGGCGAGCTCGGCGGCGTCGCGGTGTCCCTCCTCTGCCTACTGGCAGAGGTAGGTGATGACTGGCACAGGCCAGATGGGCCGGGCCAGCCAGGTAAGTGGCCTCTGGCCTTTCTCTCTCTCTTTTTCTGTTTTGTTTTGTTTTTCTATTTTTATGTAACTTTAGGGCTTTATTAAAAATAGTTAGGCACTTACAAAAATCCTGAAAATAATCATAGGCTCTGTTTAGATTATTTCCAACAGCCCACACTTATTTCCAGAATTATTTGAGCATTTAAAATATTTTATAGCCTTTAAATGCCCAAATGCAAATACTTATGAATTAATTCAAAAAATCTAGAATGTCCTAGAAAAGAGTGCACCTTTTTTTCCAGGGGTTTTAGCCCAATCCAGAAAAGATGAACATTTTGTGAAGGGCATTTTGGGTTCATTGAAACCAATTTTAGTAAACCCTAGTTGGTTTAAGGGGGTGCTGGGGGTTCTGTTATCCCCATTTCATCTTCTGGGAGAATTAAACATGATGCAAACACTCTAATGCTTCAACTTGCTAGGGTGTGACACAAAGTCCACATCTTCCTACTCCATCTCAAGCCCGACCCGAAGCCCGCAAGCCTTGCAAAGCACCGACCCCCACCACCGCCTTGCCAGGCCTTCTTCTTTTCGCCCATAGCTTTAGCTTCGTCACCATCCGTGTCACCGCGGGCATGTTGAGATCCCACCACCGCACATGGCCGCTAGTACCTCGTTGTAGTCACTAGGGGGAAGGAGCCTCGCCTAAATCGGTAAATGGTTCCAGTTTTAAATGACACATGGGAGTGAATGTGTAGGTTGGCATATGGGGGTGAGGGCAGTCCCATATATACAAGGTGGTCGCAAAAATGGCGACCCCGAGGCAAGGGGGCGTGTGGTACGGCCCACACACTAGTGAGGGACTATGCAACAGGCAGACGGAATGAGGTGGTTCCATAAGCAAGTGTTTCAATTCAGGGAATCTTGCGCGTTGGCCCCTTGAAAGAAGGGGCATTTCTAGTATTGCCCTTGAAATTGAATGCATGGACCACTAACTTTCTTTGTTTGGTATCAAGCATTTTTCTTGGTCAAGATTGTACGACACCCCTGCCCTGGAAAAAATTAAGCACATGATATACACTCGTTAAAATGCTACCCTACGCTACCATTCGTCATAAAGATAAGTCAAACAACAACACTGGCTGTTTCATGAATAAACCTCATGTCTCCCCAAGGATTGGATTCACACTACCGTACTTAATCTTTCTGTCACTCGTGTTCAGATTAGCGCTTCATTTCCTCCTTGCTCCTTGAGGGAGTCTTGGATTAAGGGGTCCTCGGGTGTCCGGCCCGAGTGTTATGGGCCGGACTGATGGGCCGTGAAGATACAAAGTAGAAGGACTTCCCCCGTGTCTGGATGGGACTCTCCTTTGCGTGGATGGCAAGATTGGTATCGGATGTATAGATTCCTTCTTCTGTAAACCGACTCTGTATAACCCTAGGCCCCTCCGGTGTCTATATAAACCGGAGGGTTTAGTCTGTAGAGGCTATCAGAATTCATATAGGCTAGACTTCTAGGGTTTAGCCATTATGATCTCGAGGTAGATCAAATCTTGTAACCCCTATACTCTTCAAAGTTAATCAAGCAGGACATAGTGTTTTACCTCCATCAAGAGGGCCTGAACATGGGTAAACATCGTGTCCCCTTTGTCCCCTGTTACCTTCGATCCTCAGACGCACAGTTCGGGACCCCCGACCCGAGATCAACCGGTTTTGACACCGACATTCGTGCTTTCATTGTGAGTTCCATTGTGTCATCGGTTGAAGGATCGATGGCTCGTTCAATCGTCAACAACGATGCTGTTTCCGGGGAAACCTTCCTCCCCGATCAACTTTTTGTGTTCGGCGGCTTCGCTCTGTGTGCCAATTCAATTGGTCGCCTCAAATAGATTGAAAGCTACGCCCCTAGTCATCAGATCAGATTCGGCAGCCTGAATTACGTCACCGACGTCCGAGGAGACTTGATCTTTGATGGGTTCACGTCCTCGACCATTGTTCCTCTACTCCAAGAGGGAAACCCATCAGACCCATCATCAGGCACTGCTCAAAGACCAACTATTATCCCTGTCTCGGCCTTAGATCCAGGGCCGGCTACTTCATCCGAAGATGGGTATCTGAAACCCACCGGACTCTCTCCTACTATGGAAATTTTCTTCGGAGACCCAGAGGCAACTATGTCGTCGGCGAGCCTGGAATCAAGCAGGACTCTCCCTGTCATCGGAGAGCCGAACCCGCCTCAGGGTACAAACTCCAAACTCTCAAGGTCTGTATCTGGTGAGCACAACCAGGAATCTACCGTGCCTAGCCTTGCAGGTCCTCGGTCCCCCGTACAGTCGTTGCTCTTAAACGAGGCCTTGGACTCAATGCGATCCCTCGCCATTACGGAAGTATCACCTACGAACTATGCCCAGCCCGGAATAGGGGCCGAGAGCGGGGAATTTGACGTCCCACCCACCACCCACTTAATAGCCACTATCGAGGATTTGACCGACATGCTAGATTATGCCTGTCGGTGTCAAAACCGGCGGATCTCGGGTAGGGGGTCCTGAACTGTGTGTCTAGGCCGGATGGTAACAGGAGGCAGGGGACACGAAGTTTTACCCAGGTTTGGGCCCTCTCGATGGAGGTAAAACCCTACGTCCTGCTTGATTAATATTGATGGTATGGGTATTACAAGAGTTGATCTACCACGAGATCAGAGAGGCTAAACCCTAGAAGCTAGCCTATAGTATGATTGTTGACGTGTATGTTGTCCTAGGACTAAAACCCTCCGGTTTATATTGACACCGGATAGGGTTAGGGTTACATAGAGTCGGTTACAATGGTAGGAGATCTGAATATCCGTATCGCCAAGCTTGCCTTCCACGCCAAGGAAAGTCCCTTCCGGACACAGGACGAAGTCTTCAATCTTGTATCTTCATAGTCCTGGAGTCCAGCTGAAGGTATAGTGCAGCCTTCCGGACACCCCATAATCCAGGACTCCCTTAGTAGCCCCTGAAGCAGGCTTCAATGACGACGAGTCCGGCGTGCAAATTGTCTTTGGCATTGCAAGGCGGGTTCCTCCTCCAAGTACTTCTTAGAAGATTTTGAACACAAAGGTAGTGTCCGGCTCTGCAAAATAAGTTTCCACATATCGCCATAGAGAGAATAATATTTACACAGATCTAATCTGCTGACGCACTCCGTAGTGTGACATCACACCACGGCCAAGCTTTTATTCGAACCGTTTTACTGTCCCATCTCAGCGCGTTATGCGAGGCAGTTTCCTTGGCACGTCTTGTTAAAGCAGAGATCATGTCCCCTTATTCCGGGATTCTCATCAATACGGGCGCGGGTAACCCAACCGCGCCTTTGATTACGGCGCTTGGGAGATAAGCTAGTTTTACCAGGCCGGCAGGGACATGTAGTTACATCCACCCATATAAGGGGATAAGGATCCACCTTTTCACCTACGCCCTCTTCCTCCTTCACCTATCCATTCTTGCGCACTCGAGCTCCAGCTCCCAAGTCCGCACTCCTCACCTCAACCTTCTCCAGCCATGTCCGGAGCGGGAGGCAAGTGGAGGGTCTCCTCCGTCACGGAGGGACATATCAAAAAGCTGAGGAAGGCAGGATACCTGTCTAACGACATCGCGTACCGGCTCCCCAAAAAGGGGCAGCTCATCCCCACCCCTAGGCCCCATGAGCGGGTGGTGTTCCTCCCCCATTTCCTCCGTGGACTGGGCTTCCCTCTCCACCCATTTGTCCGGGGGCTCATGTTCTACTACGGCCTCGATTTCCACGATCTGGCCCCAAATTTTGTCCTCAACATCTCGGCGTTTATCGTCGTGTGTGAGGCTTTCCTCCGCATCCGCCCCCATTTCGGCCTATGGCTCAAGACCTTCAATGTCAAGCCAAAGGTGGTGCGCGGCAACCAGGCGGAGTGCGGAGGTGCCATGGTTGGCAAGATGGCCAATGTCCTATGGGTCGAGGGCTCCTTTGTGGAGACCCTGAAGGGGTGGCAATCGGGGTGGTTCTACATCACCGAGCCGCGCGACGACAAATGGGTCGCGCCCCCTGAGTTCCGGTCTGGACCCCCAACGCGGCTCACGTCCTGGAAAGAGACGGGCCTGTCGTGGGGTAGCAAAAAGGAGGTGATCGGACTACAAACATGCAACCAATCCCTGGTGAACAAGCAGCTCAGGCTTGTCAATTTAGTCCAGGTTATGCTCATCCGCTTGATCCTCCCGTGCCAACAACGGGCTTTTAACCTGTGGGAGTTTGATCTGGCGCGGCACCAAACTCTGAGCAGGCCCTTCGACATGACGTACGAAGATGCCTGAAAGGTGCTCTTCAAAGGCACCGAGGCTCCCGCATCTGCCGCCGAGGATCGCGGATACGGCGCGCAGCGTCACGCTAGCGCGGTAAGTTTTTTTGTACCTTTTACAGGGCACTAGTTTTTCATAGTTCAACTCTGTGCAGGATCTAAGCTCCCTTACCTTTGACAGGATTGGCAGGCAAAGTCCGGGCAGATCAATTGTCTGGCTCCTCTGCCCGAAGGCCCAGCGGATGCTCAATTGGCGAAGCTGCTGGTTCCGGCACCCTATGTGGTGCCGGAGAAGAAGGCCGCGAAAAAGGCCGCGGGGACTCGAAAGAGTGCCCGGCGCCAGGAGGCGTCGGCTCGATCATCCGACGGTTCCGAGGCGCACTCCTCCCACAAAGATGAGGAGGAGGAAGAAGAGACCCCTTCCCCTCCAGCGGGGGAAGGGAAGAAAAGGAAGGCTGCCCCAACTGGGAAGGCCGAAGGGTCCAAGAAGGGGAGAATCCCTCCTCTGGACTACTCCACGAACGCTGACGACGATGAAGAGGAGTGGCCACCCAGGGCCAAGCCCCTGGCGAAATTGTAAGTATTCGGATACTAGAGTGATTTCATATTATTCGTTTATTGCACAGCTTTCCCTTATGTCGAATATGTTTATGCAGCCCACCCAAAGACCGACTCGACGCGTCGTCGAGCGGCTCACTGGACTCGTCGGACGTGAACTCGTTGCCGACGGCTTCCTCCCCCGCCCTACGGACGACCCCGAAGTGTTGTCCCAACAGGGTCCAATCCGGGAGGAGGTGGTCCTGGAGGCGCCGCAAGGTGACCACCCGGACCCCAGGAGTAAAGGGGACGAAATCCCCCAGGGCTCCAAGTCCGGCCCTAGGCCGGACACCGCTCCGGAACCTTCAAAGGTTCCAGAGTCTGGCGGGGAACCTCCTTCCAAGAGGAGCAAGCCCACCGCGGCGGCGACCCCCGTCCAACCGAAGGCCCCGGACAATATGTTGGAGGCGCTCCAAGGCGCCTCCATCGACGAGGGGCACCGCACTATCATGAGTGCGGTGATCTAGAAGGTTCAGTCCGCCCACTGAAGCTTGTACAAGCCTTTTAACAGGCTTTGAGGTAAGTAAAGAATGTGTAAATAACATTACCGCATAGACAGTAGCCCCTGATGCTTTGTTTGGCGTTCGGAAAGAAAAGCCGAATGGAGGATCAAATAAAAAATCGCAGGAGTCTAAAAAGAGTCAATATGCGTGTGTAGGCTTCCCTACTGGCATCCGCCGCACTGACTACAGAAGTGGACATGCTAAAGCAGAACCTCGAGCGGTCCGAGCAAGAGCTCGGACGTGCCAAGAAGCAGCTCGAGGACAATGAAGGTAAGAAATACCTTATTTAAATAAAATATATGTATATATAAAAAGGAGCAATTGCAAAAAACGACAGGATTATCGTGGCTATTATAGGGGCCACGTCTGAGGTGGCGACCTTGAAGCAAGCGCTGCTCGAGGCCGAGAAGAGATCGGCCGCAGAGCACACTGAGCGAGAAAAGTATGAGGCCGAGGTTGGCAAGGTGCGGCAAGAGCTCCAAGCTCTCATGGAAAAACATGAGATTTTGGAGCGTGACTCAAGGGCGCGAGCGTCCGAGCTCGCGGCGGCTACTGAAAGTGCCAAGTCTGCCAAGGCCGAATCCCAGAAGACCCTCCAGGAGTTGGATGAGGTGAAGAAGATAGCGGCGGGTAAGGCATTCTTTATGCAAAGTACACACATAAGCGTGAGTTACTTGTTACTTACCCGAATCCGGAGTTCTCCAGGCGCGTTCGCAGATCTTCCCCGGAGTGTATCTGATACCGACGCATTCTATCGAGCCGAGGAGGGCAGCTCGACGGAGAAGGTGTTCTGGTCTCAGTATGCTGAGGCCGGACATCCCGTGCCCCTGAGCGACCAGTTGAAGCAACTGTTCGAGCTCCACAAGGCGGCCGAACAGGCCATGAAGGGCCTCATAGTTCGGCTGTGGCCTGGAGAGGCTCAGCCTGGGAGCTATTTCGGGCTGGTACGGCGGCTGGTGGAGGCCTGTCCGAGGCTCGAAGTCATCAAGCGCCCCGTCTGCATTGAAGGTGCCCGTAGGGCCCTTGCCCGTGCGAAGGTGCACTGGGGCAAGCTGGATGCTGAGAAGCTTGTGAAGGACGAGCCACCACCGGGGAAAGAGCATCGCAAGCCCGAAAATTATTATAAGGATGTTCTGAAGGGTGCCCGCCTTGTGGCGGAGGAATGTTCTATGGATGTATTTTTTGAGTAAAACTCGCTCGTTTTATCCTGTGCGCTGAAAACTTGTTCATATGCGCTTAAGCAATGCTGTTAGAATTTAAAATATTACCTTTTGTGCGGCTGTTTATCAATTCTGAGAGATGGCGAGTCGTCGGCTTCTGCCCCCGTGCCGCTAGTGCTGGGTGTTCGGGGATAAACCTGAGGGATCTTTTTCCCATGTTTGGGTCCTTCGAGGGAGGCGCTCAGCCCAACAAACAAGGCAATCGGACTATAATGCGTGAACACTCTCACTTAGCCATAGAATTCTATAATTTTAAATTTCGGCGAAGCCCCTGGTATTCGGAAGACCGAGTTCGGGGCGCTATCCACGCCTTGGCCGGACAGAGTCGACTCCTCGCCCTAAGCGGCATAAGTCTTTAAGGACTCGAAAAGACCTCTCGAACAGCGACCAGCTCTCGCCTCATCATGACGGTCAGTTTTAGCTTTCTCCACTGAGGTGCTCGACCCAGCTCAACCGGGGCACAATCACAGTGGTTCTCCTAGTGCTACCTTAGCCGATTTAGCGGAACGTAAGGCACCAAAACATAGGAGCCGGGCAAACCCAACTATTGACCCAAGACATGATTCAGAGCCGATGCATATAATGCTATAAGTTCGGGGTGCCGCACTTGTTGAAGTGTTCGGACTTCTCACACTATGTTGAGGGGTACTGAAGCCCCTGGCGTATTTTGGCCGTACCAAAGTGTACGGGTGCGACATGTCGTTAAGGAACATATATAAATATAAAAAAAGGGTAATGCAAAAATAGACAAAAGCTATGCATTGTTTATTGAAAAGAGATGCGATCAAAGCAGAATGATACAAATAATGCGATAAGCAAAATGTTGGACTATGTAGCGTGTCCGCTCCAGGGGCAAGCTGCGGAATAATATGTGAAACAGGTATACTGCTCGTGATAGAGACCACCTGGGAGTTCCGTAATGCGGCGTGACTTGTCTGCTTCCCTGGTTCTTGCATCATTTGTGCGGCAATTGAACTGCCGAACATGCCTTCCGAAGAGTGGAGTCCTGAAAGTAAGAGAAAATTAAAAAATCGGCAGCCCCTGGTACGGTTGAAGCCGTGTTTTGGGCGTGCCGTGATGGTGTCCCTCCCCCTGTGCCCATGGTATCTCTAGAGCGTAGTTATGTACGCGAAGTACTGGCGTCGCCTTTTTGTGAGGATTGGGGTTGGGGCCGCATTGCTACGCCTGCTCGGATCGTGCCAGGCGGTCTTTTTGTAGGTTACTCCGGGTGCGCTTGATGGTGTCCGCTCGTTTAGTGGCCGGACTGGGGAACTGCCTAAAGAGGCTGCTTTGAACTTCCGCCGCAAGGGCCGCCATGTGCTCCTCCGTTCAGAGGGAGCGTTCGGTGTTTCCATTGACCATAATTACTCCTTGAGGGCCTGGCATCTTGAGCTTAAGGTATGCGTAATGCGGTACCGCATTGAACTTAGCGAATGCGGTTCGCCCGAGCAGTGTGTGGTAACCACTGCGAAACGGGACTATGTCGAAGATTGACTCCTCGCTTCGGAAATTATCCGGAGATCCAAAGACCACTTCAAGTGTGACTGAGCCTGTACAGTTGGCCTCTACACCTGGTATTACGCGTTTAAAGGTCGTTTTGGTGGGCTTAATCCTCGAGGGATCTATGCCCATTTTCCGCACTGTATCCTGGTAAAGCAGGTTCAGGCTGCTGCCGCCGTCCATAAGGACTCTAGTGAGATGAAATCCGTCAATAATTGGGTCTAGAACCAATGCGGCGAAGCCGCCGTGACGGGTGCTAGTGGGGTGGTCCCTTCGATCAAAGGTGATCGGGCAGGAGGACCATGGGTTGAACTTTGGGGCGACTGGCTCTATCGCGTATACGTCCCTTAACGCACACTTCCGCTCCCGCTTGGGGATGTGGGTTGCGTATATCATGTTCATCGTCCGCACTTGTGGGGGAAAACACATCTGTCCCCTGTTGTTCGGTGGCCGGGGCTCCTCGTCGTCATTGCTATGCAGCCCTTGTCTTCGTTTTTGGCGTTTAGCTTGCCTGCCTGCTTGAACACCCAACAATCCCTGTTGGTGTGATTGGCCGGCTTTTCGGGGGTGCCATGTATCTGGCATAAGCGGTCGAGTATTCGGTCCAAACTGGTCGGGCCCCTAGGATTCCTTTTGAATGGCTTCTTCCGCTGACCGGATTTAGAGCCTCTGAATCTGGCATTAACTGCCGTATCCTCAGCATTGTCGCCGTTAATGCGGCGCTTCTGCTTGGTTTGACACGACCTGCCACCACTGTCCCTGGTGTCCGAATTACCAGGGTTTTTGGTTCAATTGTTGCTACGAGCAAGCCAGCTGTCTTCTCCCACGCAAAAGCGGGTCATGAGTGTCATGAGTGCTGCCATAGATTTCGGCTTTTCCTGTCCAAGGTGCCGGGCTAGCCACTCGTCACGGATATTGTGCTTGAAGGCTGCTACGGCCTCAGCGTCCGGACAGTCGACTATTTGATTTTTCTTTGTTAAGAACCGTGTCCAAAATTGCCTGGCCGATTCATCTGGCTACTGAATTACGTGGCTTAGGTCATCGGCGTCTGGGGGTCGCACATAAGTGCCCTGGAAATTGTCGAGGAATGCGGCTTCCAGGTCCTCCCAACAACTGATTGATCCTGTTGGCAAGCTGTTAAGCCAATGCCGAGCTGGTCCTTTAAGCTTGAGTGGGAGGTATTTGATGGCGTGGAAATCGTCGCCGTGGGCCATATGGATATGAAGGAGATAATCCTCAATCCATACCGCAGAATCTGTTGTGCCATCATATGATTCGATGTTTACGGGTTTGAAACCCTCGGGGATTTGATGATCCATTATTTCGTCTGTGAAGCAGACTAGGTGTGCGGCGCCTCTGTACTGGGCTATATCATGACGTAGCTCCAGTGAGCCTTGTCTACTGTGTTCGGCCCTGCCGAATTTGGGGCCGGCGTGACGGATGCCGTCTCGAGCCGTGGGGTGCCCACGCGATCCGTAGATCGATCTTGTTTGTTTAGCCTTGTCCTCTAACATATCTCGTAAGTCCGGCGCATAGTCCCGTGCCTTGGTACGGGGTGCGGCTTGAGTGGAGGGCCGAGAGGCCTCTCTGTCGCGGCCACGAGGTGGCCGGTCGGCCGCATCGAGTGCTTCCTCCTCTAATTGGGGTAGCAACCTGCGCTTTGGGTAGCTCTTGGAGGGGCGTTCGAGTTTATGCTGTTCGGCCGCAAGGACTTCAGTCCATCTGTCAACTAGCAAATCTTGATCAGCTCTGAGCTGTTGCTGTTTTTTCTTGAGGCTTCCTGCTGTGGCCATAAGCCTGCGTTGAAAACGCTCTTGCTCGACGGGATCCTCTGGCATGACGAATTCGTCGTCGTAGAGGCTTGCCTCATCTTCGGAGGGAGGCATATAATTATCGTCCTCGACCTCTCTGTCTTCCTCTCTCTCATGAGGGCTGGTTTCTCCATCCTCCTATGCTAAATTTTGCTGGAAGGGGTTTTCTTCGGCGCTTTCCGGAGTATTATTATCTCCCATGCTGGAATCACCGTGTTTGTTTTGGCGGGATTTTGAGCGGCGCCGCTGACGTCAGTGCTTAGGCTGTTTCTTTGAGGGGTCATCCTCTGATGTTCCATCGCCATCTCCCTCTTTTGGGGTGTCCACCATGTATATGTCATACGACGAGGTGACTTTCCAGGGCCTAGTAGGCACTGGTTCTTCATTATCTCCTTCATCGGCGTCCATACCGTCGATGTCTTCATAGTCGAAGTCGAGCATGTCGGTTAAGTCGTCGATAGTGGCTACAAAGTGGGTGGTGGGTGGGCTTTGAATTTCTTCATCGTCCGAATCCCAACCTCGCTGGCCGCAGTCCGGCCAGGGCTCTCCTGATAAAGAGAGAGACTTCAGTGACTTCAGAATATCACCAAAAGGCGAGTGCTGAAAGATGTCCGCGGCAGTGAACTCCATGATCGACGCCCAATCAGATTCAATAGGCCGGGGCGCGGAGGGTTCGGAGTCCGGAAAGGAGTCCGGCTCCTTGGAGTCATGAGTCTCGCGGAGTGCGGGGCTGGTGTTCGGCTCAATCGCTGTTGGGATCGCAGTCCCCGAGGTGGCGTCCAACCGCCCATCCTCGATCGGCGCAGTTGGCTTCGAATTAGGGACCGGAGCCGATGCGGGTGCGGCATCCAGGGCACTGTTCGACGGCAGAGCATCCGCATTGGCTTCGAATTAGGGACCGGAGCCGATGCTCGTCGGGATAGTGCGGCGCGCTCGGCAGTGGCTCGAATCCGTCGAAGATCAAGTCCCCGCGGATGTCAGCCGTGTAGTTAAAACTTCCGAATCTGACCTAACGGCCAGGGGCGTAGCTTTTGATCTGCTCCAGATGGCCAAGTGAATTGGTCCGCAGTGCGAAGCCGCCGAAGGCGAAGATCTGCCCGGGGAGGAAGGTCTCACCCTGGACTGCATCGCTGTTGAAGATCGTAGGAGCCATCGGGCCTGATGGCGACGACACAGAGGAACTCTCAATGAAAGCACCAATGTCGGTGTCAAAACTGGCGGATCTCGGGTAGGGGGTCCCGAACTGTGCGTCTAGGCCGGATGTTAACAGGAGGCAGGGGACACGAAGTTTTACCTAGATTCGGGCCCTCTCGATGGAGGGAAAACCCTATGTCCTGCTTGATTAATATTGATGGTATGGGTATTACAAGAGTTGATCTACCACGAGATCAGAGAGCCTAAACCCCATAAGCTAGCCTATAGTATGATTGTTGACGTGTATGTTGTCCTACGGACTAATACCCTCCGGTTTATATAGACACCAGATAGGGTTAGGGTTACATAGAGTCGGTTACAATGGTAGGAGATCTGAATATCCGTATCGCCAAGCTTACCTTCCACGCCAAGGAAAGTCCCTTCCAGACACGGGACGAAGTCTTCAATCTTGTATCTTCACAGTCCTGGAGTCCGGCTGTAGGTATAGTCCGGCTATCCGGACACCCCCTAATCCAGGACTCCCTCAATGCCTCTGAAGACTTTGACGGTATGGACGACGATGCCGGAGACAAGCAAAGGCAAGACCCACCCTTCACCGGGCGCTGGACGGCTACCTCTGCATATGATGTGTATATGGTGGATACACCCAAAGAGGACGACGACGAAGGCAGGAAAGATCTGATCGAGGACAAGCCCGCTGAGGCACCACCAAAACATCGACGTCAGCGGCGCCGCTCAAAATCGTGTCGCAAAAGGAAAGCGACACCGACGCCGGAGACAATAACACCCCAGGCGATGCCAAAAATCCTGAAGACCCGGTCGAACCTGCGTCCGAGCAGGATGACTGGGAGGAGGGACAAGTCAACCCCGACGAGTCGGTCGGGAATGAGGACTCAGAAGATAGTAACTATCTACCGATCTCCGAGGATAATGTCAGCCTCGGCAACGAAGAATTCATCGTGCCAGAGGAACCCCTCGAGCAAGAGTGCTTTAAGTGCCAGCTAATCGCAACTGCGCGAAGCCTAAAGAAGAAGCAGCAACAGCTCCAAGCCAAACATGATACCCTCAACGACAGATGGACTCAAGTCCTAGCTGCCGAAGAATACGGCCTCGAGCGCCCAACAAAGAGTTTTCCGAAGCGTCGGATACTACCACAATTCAACGACGAGACCCTTGAGCTACTACCGTCGAGATACGATGGCGGTGATGAACCAGACCGACCACCACGTGGGCGAGATAAAGCGGCTGCTTACCCCGAACACTAGCCCCCACCACCTCGCCGTCAAGGCAAAGAGGTAACAGCTCCGGGCTATACCTATGATTTATGCCAGGACCTGGACAATAGAGCCATTAGGCTAGATCAATCTATGGATCAAGGGGGTGTGCCCCAACGCGAGAGACGGCCATCAAGCCTGGCACGACAGACATAACCTCACCGGGACGAAAACCGAATACGGATGTCATTCGAACTCTGTCGCGTAGTCACCCGATACAGAGGAGCCGCACACCCCTTATGCTTTACCGATGATTTAATGCAGCACCAGTTCCCAGAAGGGTTTAAACCCGTAAACATTAAAGCATATGATGGAACGACCGATCCCGCGATATGGATTGAATACTTTCTTCTCCATATTCACATGGCTCGCGGCGACGATCTCCATACAATTAAATACCTCCCCTTAAAGCTAAAAGGACCAGCACGACACTGGTTAAACAGCCTCCCGAAGAACTCCATTGATAGCTGGGAAGATTTGGAGGATGCCTTTAGAGACAACTTCCAAGGCACCTATGTCCGGCCCCTGGACGCCGATGACCTTAGTCAATAGTCCAGCAACCCAGAGAGTCAGCCCGAAAACTTTGGACTAGGTTCTTAATTAAAAAGAACCAAATCATCGACTGTCCGGACACCGAAGCCCTCGCGGCCTTTAACACATCGTCCATGATGAATGGCTCGCCCGACACCTCGGCCAAGAAAAGCCGAAGTCTATGGCAACCCTTACCGCACTCATTACCCGCTTTTGCACGGGAGAAGACAGCTGGCTGGCTCGTAGAAGTAACAGTACCAGCGATCCTGGCACCTCCGAGGCCAGAGATGGCAACGGCAGGCCACGACGCAACAAACATAAGCGTCGAAGCAACAATGAAGATACCGAAGACACGGCGGTAAACGCCGGATTCAGAGGCCCTAAACCTGGTCAGCGAAAGAAGCCATTCAAAGGAAACAGGGATGGCCCATCCAATTTAGACAAAATACTTGATCAGCCTTGCCAGATTCATGGTACCCCTGACAAGCCTGCAAACCACTCCAACATAAATTGTTGGGTCTTAAAACAGGCCGGTAAGCTAAATACCGAACAGAAGGGGAAAGGGCTGCCAAGTGAAGATGAGGATGAGCCCCGTCCACCGAACAGAGGGGGGCAGAAGAAATTCCCCCCTGAGGTAAAAACAGTGAATATGATATATGTCACTCATATTCCCAAGAGGGAGCGCAAGCGTGCACTAAGGGACGTCTACGCCATAGAGCCGGTCGCCCCAAAATTCAACCCCTGGTCGGCTTGTCCGATCACCTTCGATCAAAAGGACCACCCGACCAGTATCCGTCATGGAGGTTGGCAGCTTTGGTCCTTGATCCAATCATCAACGGATTCCATCTCACCTGAGTCCTCATGGACGGTGGCAACAGTCTTAACTTGATTTATCAAGACACGATCCGCAAAATGGGTATTGACCCGTCAAGAATCAAGCCTACTAACACTACCATCAAAGGAGTGATACTTGGCATAGAAGCCCGCTGCACAGGCTCAATAACATTGGAATTAATCTTCGGTTTGCCGGATTACTTCCGAAGCGAAGACTTGATCTTCAACATCATCCCCTTCCGCCTTCGATCGCTTCAATGCCCGGACCCCACGGTGTTATCACAGTCAATGGAAACACAGAGCGCTCCCTCCGTACTGAGGAGCAAACCACGGCCCTTGCGGCCGAAGTACATAGAGGCCTTATCAAGCCGAACACCTCATCAGCCATCAAGCCTCCGGACATTGTTAAGCGAGTTTGGTCTACCCTACAAAATGACAGCTTGGTCAATCCAGAGCTAGACTAGCAGTTCCGCCTCCATCACTCACCCTATCTAACTGTGGCATTTGTACCGCGTGTGCACCACTATGCTCTTAGATACCATGGACAACGACGGAGGCCCATTGCGGACAAGGTTTAGAGTGCGGCTCGACCCTATTCGGACCTGAAACATTTTTTCCCTTTCCTTTTCTCTTTTTTCTCCTCTTACATCACAGGTTCGTCAAGACCTAATAACTTCACGGTTGTACAAGGGCACTTTTCCATGCCCCTTTTTTCTTAAAGTATCGTCGATTGCTCCTCTCAAAGGATCTTTCACCAAGGCGAAAAGCACCACAGACATGCGGCAGGGTGTCCAGGGGATCTTCAAGACTATCTTTCTCTTTTTTCAGGCCCTGTATATAGCTTTCCCTTGTTCACAAATTCTCGGCATGTAAAATAGCCTCGAGGTTTATGGCATTATCTGTAATAGCACGTTTTGATGTATCAATCATATTATAAGGGAAACAATTTTCGTTGGGGAACGTAGTAATTTCAAAAAATATCCTATGCACACGCAAGATCATGGTGATGCATAGCAATGAGAGGGGAGAGTGTGTCCACGTACCCTCGTAGACCGAAAGAGGAAGCATTAGCACAACACGGTTGATGTAGTCGTACGTCTTCATGATCCGACCGATCAAGTACCGAACACACGGCACCTCCGAGTTCTGCACACATTAAACTCGATGACGTCCCTCGAACTCCGATCCAGCCGAGCTTTGAGGGAGAGTTCCGTCAGCACGACGGCATGGTGACGATGATGATGTTGCTACCGACGCAGGGCTTCGCCTAAGCACCGCTACGATATTATCGAGGTGGATTATGGTGGAGGGGGGCACCGCACACGGCTAAGAGATCCAAGAGATCAATTATTGTGTCTCTAAGGCGTGCCTCCCTTCCCGTATATAAAGGAGTGGAGGAGGGGGAGGGGGTCGGCCACCCTAGGCGCGCCCCATGAGGAGTCCTACTCCAACCGGGAGTAGGACTCCCCCTTTCCAAGTGGGAGTAGGAGAGGAGAGGGAAGGAGAGAGAGGGGGAAAGGAAAGGTGGGCGCCCCCTCATTGTCCAATTCAGACTGGGGGGAAGGGGGCGCGCGACTGCCCTTGGCCGCCCCTCCTCTTCTCCACTAGGGCCCAATAGGCCCATTAGTCTCCCCGGGGGGTTCCGGTAACCCCCCGGTACTCCGGTATATGCCCAAAACTCCCAGAAACCATTCTGGTGTCCGAACATAGTCGTCCAATATATCAATCTTTATGTCTCGACCATTTCGAGACTCCTCGTCGTGTCCGTGATCACATATGGGACTCCAAACTACCTTTGGTACATCAAAACACATAAACTCATAATATAACTGTCATCGAACTTTAAGCGTGCGGACCCTACGGGTTCGAGAACTATGTAGACATGACCGAGACATGTCTCCGGTCAATAACCAATAGCGAAACCTGGATGCTCATATTGGCTCCCACATATTCTACGAAGATCATTATCGGTCAAACCGCATAACAACATATGTTGTTCCCTTTGTCATCGGTATGTTACTTGCCCGAGATTCGCTCGTCGGAATCTCAATACCTAGTTCAATCTCGTTACCGGCAAGTCTCTTTACTCGTTTCGTAATACATCATCCCGCAACTAACTCATTAGTTACAATGCTTGCAAGGCTTATAGTGATGTGCATTACCGAGTGGGCCCAGAGATACCTCTCCGACAATCGGAGTGACAAATCCTAATCTCGAAATATGCCAACCCAACAAGTACCTTGGACACACCTGTAGAGCACCTTAATAATCACCCAGTTACGTTGTGACGTTTGGTAGCACACAAAGTGTTCCTCCAGTAGACGGGAGTTGCATAATCTCATAGTCATAGGAACTTGTATAAGTCATGATGAAAGCAATAGCAGAATACTAAACGATCAAGTGCTAAGCTAACGAAATGGGTCAAGTCAATCACATTATTCTCCTAATGATGTGATCCCTTTAATCAAATGACAACTCGTGTCTATGGTTAGGAAACATAACCATCTTTGATCAACGAGCTAGTCAAGTAGAGCCATACTAGTGACACTCTGTTTGTCTATGTATTCACACAAGTATTATGTTTCCGGTTAATACAATTCTAGCATGAATAATAAACATTTATCATGATATAAGGAAATAAATAATAACTTTATTATTACCTCTAGGGCATATTTCCTTCAGTCTCCCACTTGCACTAGAGTCAATAATCTAGATTACACAGTAATGATTCTAACACCCATGGAGCCTTGGTGCTGATCATGTTTTTCTCGTGGAAGAGGCTTAGTCAATGGGCGGTCTGCAACATTCAGATCCGTATGTATTTTGAAAATCTCTATGTCTCCCACCTGGACTTGATCCCAGATGGAGTTGAAGTGTCTCTTGATGTGCTTGGTTCTCTTGTGAAATCTGGATTCCTTTGCCAATGCAATTGCACCAGTATTGTCACAAAAGATTTTCATTGGACCCGATGCAATAGGTATGACACCTAGATCGGATATGAACTCCTTCATTCAGACTCCTTCATTTGCTGCTTCCGAAGCAGCTATGTACTTCGCTTCACATGTAGATCCCGCTACGACACTTTGTTTAGAACTGCACCAACTGACAGCTCCACCGTTCAATATAAACACGTATCCAGTTTGCGATATAAAATTGCCCGGATCAGTGTCAAAGCTTGCATCGACGTAACCATTTACGACAAGCTCTTTGTCACCTCCATAAACGAGAAACATATCCTTAGTCCTTTTTAGTTATTTCAGGATGTTCTTGACCGCTGTCGAGTGATCCACTCCTGGATTACTTTGGTACCTCCCTGCTAAACTAATAGCAAGGCACACATCAGGTCTGGTACACATCATTGCATACATGATAGAGCCTATGGCTGAAGCATAGGGAACATCTTTCATTTTCTCTCTATCTTCTGCAGTGGTCGGGGATTGAGTCTTACTCAACTTCACACCTTGTAACATAGGCAAGAACCCTTTCTTTGCTTGATCCATTTTGAACTTCTTCAAAACTTTGTCAAGGTATGTGCTTTGTGAAAGTCCAATTAAGCGTCTTGATCTATCTCTATAGATCTTGATTCCCAATATATAAGCAGCTTCACTGAGGTCCTTCATTGAAAACTCTTATTCAAATATCCTTTTATGTTGTCCAGAAATTCTATATCATTTCCAATCAACAATATGTCATCCACATATAATATCAGAAATGCTATAGAGATCCCACTCACTTTCTTGTAAATACAGGCTTCTCCAAAAGTCTGTATAAAACCATATGCTTTGATCACACTATCAAAACGTTTATTCCAACTCCGAGAGGCTTGCGCCAGTCCATAAATGGATCGCTGGAGCTTGCGCACTTTGTTAGCTCCCTTTGGATCAACAAAACCTTTTGGTTGCATCATATAAAACTCTTCTTCCAGAAATCCATTCAGGAATGCAGTTTTGACATCCATTTGCCAAATTTCATAATCATAAAATGCGGTAATTGCTAACATGATTCAGACAGACTTAAGCATCGCTACAGGTGAGAAGGTTTCATCGTAGTCAATCCCTTGAACTTGTCGAAAACCTTTTGCAACAAGTCGAGCTTTATAGAAAGTAACATTTCCGTCAGCGTTAGTCTTCTTCTTAAAGATCCATTTATTCTCGATGGCTTTCCGATCATCGGGCAAGTCAACCAAAGTCCATACTTTGTTCTCATACATGGATCCCATCTCAGATTTCATGGCCTCAAGCCATTTTGTGGAATCTGGGCTCACCATCGCTTCTTCATAGTTCGTAGGTTCATCATGGTCTAGTAACATAACCTCCAGAACAGGATTACCGTACCACTCTGGTGCGGATCTTACTCTGATTGACCTACGAGGTTCAGTAACAACTTGATATGAAGTTTCATGATCATCATCATTAACTTCCTCACTAATTGGTGTAGACGTCACAGGAACCAGTTTCTGTGATGAACTACTTTCCAATAATGGAGCAGGTACTGTTACCTCATCAAGTTCTACTTTCCTCCCGCTCACTTCTTTCGAGAGAAACTCCTTCTCTAGAAAGGATCCATTCTTGGCAACGAATGTCTTGCCTTCGGATCTCTGATAGAAGGTGTACCCAACAGTTTCCTTTGGGTATCCTATGAAGACACATTTCTCTGATTTGGGTTCGAGCTTATCGGGTTGAAGCTTTTTCACATAAGCATCACAGCCCCAAACTTTAAGAAACGACGACTTTGGTTTCTTGCCAAACCACAGTTCATAAGGCGTCGTGTCAAGGATTTTGATGGTGCCCTATTTAACGTGAATGCGGCCGTCTCTAAAGCATAACCCCAAAACGTTAGCGGTAAATCAGTAAGAGACATCATAGATCGCACCATATCTAGTAAAGTACAATTATGACATTCGGACACACCATTACGCTGCGGTGTTCCAGGTGGCGTGAGTTGTGAAACTATTCCGCATTGTTTCAAATGTAGACCAAACTCATAACTCAAATATTCTCCTCCACGATCAGATCGTAGAAACTTTATTTTCTTGTTACGATGATTTTCAACTTCACTCTGAAATTCTTTGAACTTTTCAAATGTTTTAGACTTATGTTTCATTAAGTAGATATACCCATATCTGCTTAAATCATCTGTGAAGGTGAGAAAATAACGATACCAGCTGCGAGCCTCAACATTCATTGGACCACATACATTAGTATGTATGATTTCCAACAAATCAGTTGCTCGCTCCATAGTTCTGAAGAATGGCGTTTTAGTCATCTTGCCCATGAGGCATGGTTCGCAAGTACCAAGTGTTTCATAATCAAGTGATTCCAAAAGTCCATCAGTATGGAGTTTCTTCATGTGCTTTACACCAATATGACCCAAACGGCAGTGCCACAAATAAGTTGCACTATCATTATCAACTCTGCATCTTTTGGCTTCAACATTATTAATATGTGTATCACTACTATCGAGATTCAACAAAAATAGACCACTCTTCAAGGGTGCATGACCATAAAAGATATTACTCATATAAATAGAACAACCATTATTCTTAGATTTAAATGAATAACCGTCTCGCATCAAACAAGATCCAGATATAATGTTCATGCTCAACGCTGGCACCAAATAAGAATTATTTAGGTCTAAAACTAATCCCGAAGGTAGATGTAGAGGTAGCGTGCCAACGGCGATCACATCGACTTTGGAACCATTTCCCACGCGCATCGTCACCTCGTCCTTAGCGAGTCTTCGCTTAATCCATAGTCCCTATTTTGAGTTGCAAATATTAGCAACAGAACAGGTATCAAATACCCAGGTGCTACTGCGAGCTCTGGTAAGGTACACATCAATAACATGTATATCACATATACCTTTGTTCACCTTGCTATCCTTCTTATCCGCCAAATACTTGGGGCATTTCCGCTTCCAGTGACTAGTTTGCGTGCAGTAGAAGCACTTAGTCTCAGGCTTAGGTCCAGACTTGGGTTTCTTCTCTTGAGTGGCAACTTGTTTGCTGTTCTTCTTGAAGTTCCCCTTCTTCTTTCCTTTGCCCTTTTTCTTGAAACTGGTGGTCTTATTGACATCAACACTTGATGCTCCTTCTTGATTTCTACCTCCGCAGCCTTTAGCATTGCGAAGAGCTCGGGAACCGTCTTATCCATCCCTTGCATGTTATAGTTCATCACGAAGCTCTTGTAGCTTGGTGGCAGTGATTGAAGAATTCTGTCAATGACGCTATCATCCGGAAGATTAACTCCCAGTTGAATCAAGTGATTGTTATACCCAGACATTCTGAGTCTATGCTTACTGACAGAACTATTCTCCTCCATCTTGCAGCTGTAGAACTTATTGGAGACTTCATATCTCTCAATTCGTGCATTTGCTTGAAATATTAACTTCAACTCCTGGAACATCTCATATGCTCCATGACGTTCAAAATGTCGTTGAAGTCCCGGTTCTAAGACGTACAACATGGCACACTGAACTATCGAGTAGTCATCAGCTTTGCTCTGCCAGACGTTCATAACATCTGGTGTTGCTCCTGCAGCAGGTTTGGCACCTAGCAGTGCTTCCATGACGCAATTCTTCTGTGCAGCAATGAGGATAATCCTCAAGTTAAGGACCCAGTCCGTGTAATTGCTACCATCATCTTTCAACTTTGCTTTCTCAAGGAACGCATTAAAATTCAACAGAACAACATCACGGGCCATCTATCTACAACAACATAGGCATGCTAAATACTATTAGGTACTAAGTTCATGATAAATTTAAGTTCAATTAATCATATTACTTAAGAACACCCACTTAGATAGACATCCCTCTAATCATCTAAGTGATCACGTGATCCAAATCAACTAAACCATGTACGATCATCACGTGAGATGGAGTAGTTCAATGGTGAACATCACTATGTTGATCATATCTACTATATGATTCATGCTCGACCTTTTGGTCTCAGTGTTCCGAGGACATATCTGCATATGCTAGGCTCGTCAAGTTTAACCCGAGTATTCTGCTTGTGCAAAACTGGCTTGCACCCGTTGTATATGGACGTAGAGCTTATCACACCCGATCATCATGTGGTGTCTCGGCACGACGAACTTTGGCAACGGTGCATACTCAGGGAGAACACTTTTATCTTGAAATTTAGTGAGAGATCATCTTATAATGCTACCATAAATCAAAGCAAAATAAGATGCATAAAAGATAAACACCACATGCAATCACTATAAGTGATATGATATGGCCATCATCATCTTGTGCTTGTGATCTTCATCTCCGAAGCACCGTCATGATCACCATCTTCACCGGCCCGACACCTTGATCTCCATCGTAGCATCGTTGTCATCTCGCCAACTATTGCTTCTATGACTATCGCTACCGCTTAGTGGTAAAGTAAAGCAATTACAGGGCGATTGCATTGCATACAATAAAGCGACAACCATATGGCTCCTGCCAGTTGCTGATAACTCGGTTACAAAACATGATCTCATACAATAAAATATAGAATCATGCCTTAACCATATCACATCACAACATGCCCTGCAAAAACCAGTTAGACGTCCTCTACTTTGTTGTTGCAAGTTTTACGTGGCTGCTACGGGCTGAGCAAGAACCGTTCTTACCTACGCATCAAAAGCACAACGATAGTTCGTCAAGTTAGTGATGTTTTAACCTTCTCAAGGACCGGGCGTAGCCACACTTGGTTCAACTAAAGTTGGATAAACTGACACCCGCCAGCCACCTGTGTGCAAAGCACGTCGGTAGAACCAGTCTCGCGTAAGCGTACGCGTAATGTCGGTCCGGGCTGCTTCATCCAACAATACCGCCGAACCAAAGTATGACATGCTGGTAAGCAGTATGACTTGTATCGCCGACAACTCACTTGTGTTCTAATCGTGCAAATAACATCAACGCATAAAACCATGCTCGGATGCCACTGTTGGGGAACGTAGTAATTTCAAAAAAAATCCTACGCACATGCAAGATCACGGTGATGCATAGCAACGAGAGGGGAGAGTGTGTCCACGTACCCTCGTAGACCGAAAGCGGAAGCGTTAGCACAATGCGATTGATGTAGTCGTACGTCTTCACGATCCAACCAATCAAGTACCGAACGCACGGCACCTCCGAGTTCTGCACACGTTCAACTCGATGACATCCCTCGAACCCCGATCTAGCCGAGCTTTAAGGGAGAGTTCCGTCAGCATGACGGCATGGTGACGATGATGATGTTGCTACCGACGCAGGGCTTCGCCTAAGCACCGCTACGATATTATCGAGGTGGATTATGGTGGAGGGGGGCACCGCACACGGCTAAGAGATCCAAGAGATCAATTGTTGGGTCTCCAAGGGGTGCCTCCCTCCCTATATATAAAGGAGTGGAGGAGGGTGAGGGGGCCGACCACCCTAGGCGCACCCCATGAGGAGTCCTACTCCCGCCGGGAGTAGGACTCCCCCTTTCCAAGTGGGAGTAGGAGAGGAGAGGGAAGGAGAGAGAGGGGGAAAGGAAAGGGGGGCACCACCACCCTCCTTGTCCAATTCGGACTAGGGGGGGGAGGGGGCGCGCGGCTGCCCCTGGCCGCCCCTCCTCTTCTCCACTAGGGCCCAATAGGCCCATTAGTCTCCCCGAGGGGTTCCGGTATCCCCCCGGTACTCCGGTATATGCCCGAAACTCCCTGAAACCATTCCGGTGTACGAACATAGTCGTCCA
Source organism: Triticum dicoccoides (assembly GCF_002162155.2). NCBI lineage: Eukaryota > Viridiplantae > Streptophyta > Magnoliopsida > Poales > Poaceae > Triticum > Triticum dicoccoides. The sequence goes on along the minus strand of NC_041382.1, from coordinate 743,292,210 downwards.
ATATACCGATCTTTACGTCTCGACCATTTCAAGACTCCTCGTCATGTCCGTGATCACATATGGGACTCCGAACTACCTCCGGTACATCAAAGCACATAAACTCATAATATAACCGTCATTGAACTTTAAGCGTGCGGACCCTGCGGGTTCGAGAACTATGTAGACATGACCGAGACATGTCTCCGGTCAATAACCAATAGCGGAACCTGGATGCTCATATTGGCTCCCACATATTCTACGAAGATGTTTATCGGTCAAACCGCATAACAACATACGTTGTTCCCTTTGTCATCGGTATGTTACTTGCCCGAGATTCGATCGTCGGAATCTCAATACCTAGTTCAATCTCGTTACTGGAAAGTCTCTTTAATCGTTCCGTAATACATCATTCCGCAACTAACTCATTAGTTACAATGCTTGCAAGGCTTATAGTGATGTGCATTATCGAGTGGGCCCAGAGATACCTCTCCGACAATCGAAGTGACAAATCCTAATCTCGAAATACGCCAACCCAACAAGTACCTTCGGTGACACCTGTAGAGCACCTTTATAATCACCCACTTACGTTGTGACGTTTGGTAGCACACAAAGTGTTCCTCCGGTAAACGGGAGTTGCATAATCTCATGGTCATAGGAACTTGTATAAGTCATGAAGAAAGCAATAGCAGAATACTAAACAATCAAGTGCTAAGCTAACGGAATGGGTCAAGTCAATCACATTATTCTCCTAATGATGTGATCCCGTTAATCAAATGACAACTCATGTCTATGGTTAGGAAACATAACCATCTTTGATCAACGAGCTAGTCAAGTAGAGGCATACTAGTGACACTCTGTTTGTCTATGTATTCACACAAGTATTATGTTTCCAGTTAATACAATTCTAGCATGAATAATAAACATTTATGAAGATATAAGGAAATAAATAATAACTTTATTATTGCCTCTAGGGCATATTTCCTTCAGTTTTTTACCATCCTTTGTTCGGTATTGGTTTCTTTCACAATCTATATTCCCCCTTCGTGTCAAATTGCCATATATACTCTGGTACGGCCCAAGTGCCAGGGACTCTATTCATCCATGTATATTTTCAAAAACTCCAAACACTTTTATAGTACACTTCGGCGTCCCAAAACATCGCACTATATGCATCAGCTCCGAATCATGTCTTTCGTCAATAGTTGGGTTGCCCGGCTCCTGTGATTACTACCTTACGTTCCGCTCGTTCGGCTAGGGTAGTAAAGGGAGAAACTACTGTGATTGTGTTTCTGGTTCGTCCGGTCAAACACGTCAGTAGAGAAAGCCGAAAACTGACTGTCATGATATGGCGAGAGCTGGTCAATGATTCGGCGACTTTCTATAAATCTCTTATGATTTTTTTCGAAGGACTGGCCTTCGCTCAGTCTCGCGTCTAAGGCACACTAGTTCGGATAGCCGCATACGCACCAGGGCCTAATAATTAGCCCCATTGTCAAACTCCTATGGCTAAGTAAAAGTGATAAAGCCGCATAGTCTAGTTGTCTAGTTCGTCGCGTAGACACCTCCTTTACGGACCAAGACATTGGGTCAAGTCTGGTCGTGCCCTGTTCGGAACACCCCCATAGCATCTACGTGGGGCTGAAGCTGACGAATGGTAAACCCTCAGAAATAAAAATGACCGCACAGGTGGAAAATAAATTCAGATAAAGGTATAGATATATTACAAAGCCTTGTTTCATAAAACAACACCTGGACAGCTCGGTGATACGTCTCCAACGTATATATAATTTCGATTGTTCCATGCTGTTTTATTATCAATCTTGCATGTTTTATAATAATTTTATAGTCATTTTATATTATTTTTGGTACTAACCTATTGACATAGTGCCAAGTGTCAGTTGCTGTTTTTCCATGTTTATAACATCTCAGAAAATCAATATCAAACGGAGTCCAAATGCCACGAAACTTTATGGAGATTTTTTATGGACCAGAAGGAAGATGTTGGCCCTAGTTGCATTTGGGGGAGTCCAGAGGAGGGGACAACCCACCAGGGCGCGCTAGGAGGCCCAGACGCGCCCTGGTGGGTTGTGCCCACCTCGGGTGCCCCCTGAACTGCCTCTTTTCTCTATAAATACCCCAACATTCCCAAATACCTAGAGGAGTTGATGAAATATTCATCCAGCCGCCGTAGAGTCCAGAACCTATAGATCAAATCTAGACACTATCACGGAGGGTTTCACCACTTCCATTGGTGCCTCTCCGATGATGCGTGAGTAGTTCCTTGTATACCTTCGGGTCCGTATTTAGTAGCTAGATGGCTTCATCTCTCTCTCTCTCTCTTGATTATCAATACAATGGTCTCTTGGAGATCCATATGATGAAACTCTTTTGCGGTTGTTTGTTGGAATCGATGAACTTTGAGTTTATGATCAGATCTATCTTTTTATATACATGAAAGTATTTGAGTTTCTTTGATCTCTTTTATGCATGATCTCTTATAGCCTGGTATTTGTTCTCCGATATTTGGGTTTTGTTTGGCCAACTTAATCTATTTATCTTGCAATGGGAAGAGGTGCCCGGTAGTGGGTTCGATCTTACGGTGCTCGATCCCAGTGACAGAAAGGGAACCGACACGTATGTATCGTTGCTACTAAGGATATAAAGATGGGATCTATATCTACCGCCATAGATAAACGGATCTCGTCTATGTCATGTCATTGTTCTTATTGCATTACTCCGTTTTTCCATGAACTTAATACACTAGATGCATGCTGGATAGCAGTCGATGTGTGGAGTAATAGTAGTAGATGCAGGCAGGAGTCAGTCTACTAATCTTGGACATGATGCCTATGTAATGATCATTGTTTGGATATTGTCATAATTATTTGAGGTTCTATCAATTTCCCAACAGTAATTTGTTTACCCACTGTTTGCTATTTTTCTCGATAGAAGCCACTAGTGAAACCTACGGCCCTGGGGTCTTCTTTCTCATATATTTGCCTTTGCGATCTATTTTCCTTGCATTTATTTTTAGATCTATTAAACCAAAAATACAAAAATACTTTTTTGCACTTTATTTTATTTGCGATCTATTTAATCTGTTACAACTTTCACCCGTCCATGCACCATTTCTAGCACCGTTACCCGAAAGGGATTGACAACTCCTTTAACACGTCGGGTTGCAAGGTATTGTTATTTGTGTGTAGGGGCTATTTACGTTGTGTTGCTTGGTTCTCCTACTGGTTTGATAACCTTGGTTTCATATCTGAGAGAAATACCTACTGCCGTTGTGCTGCATCATCCCATCCTCTTTGGGGAAATACCGACATAGCTTCAAGCGACATCAAAAGGAATTTCTGGCGCCGTTGCCGGGGAGGATCTTCATCATAACCAGGTTCCTAATCACAAATCTCATCTCCTCACAATTTATATTATTTGCCATTCGCCTCTCGTTTTCCTCTCCCCCACTTCACAAAAATTTGCCATTTTATTCACCTCTTTTTTTCCATTCGCCGTTTTCTTGCCGGATCTATTTTTGTGTGTGAGATCTTGTTTGCCATTATGGATAATTCCTCCTCTATTGCTTGCCCTCCCGAGAACGAGATTCTCAACTTTCAACAAAGGGGAGGAGAAATTTTAAAAGATGCTTGGTATAGAATTTGCAATGCTCATAATAGATCTATCAGTAAGCAATCCACCGTTCTTCTTCTTCGTTGTTTTTATGTTGGCATCACCACTTGGTACAGATTCATCCTTGATACGATTACCGGTGAAAATTTCTTGATGTGTCCTTCTCTTGATGCCTTTAATGCTATCGGAAATTTAGTGGGCTCGCCACCACTTATGATTAATGAAACAACTTTGACTCTTGACCATGTTATGGAAATACTAGATGCTATTGAAAAGAAAATGCTCACCGAACATCATATGGAAATTATAGATAAAAAGATTCATAATTTTTCTACCAATATTGGTTCAAAAGTGGGAGATTTTCTTAAGTTGTTAAAAGAGAAGGGTACCTTAATCCATGAAAGAATATTAGAAAGCCCGTCTCGGATTGATAAATTAGAAGAAACCTTTAGTAATCTAAGCATGGATTTTGCTTCCGCTAAACCTATCGAGAAAACTCCCGTCAGGAGGGGTAGATCTAAGAACAAGGGTGCAACTTGTAGTAATAGAAATAATGGAGATCTTAAGATGATTAGTGTTCACCCGGATTTTGCTGAAGTGTTAAGAGATCCTTTTGCAAGAATGAAATCTTTCAATTTATTCCTAGGATTATTGTTATTTAGGATCTTTGTGCTAAATCTCTGAAGGATCCTAAGTGTTTGATTGAAGAGTTGGACAAAGATGACAAAACTTAGATCCTTGCTTTATGCCTAGCTAAGGGCGTAAAAGTATAGCGCTTGTTGGGAGGCAACCCAATGAATAATTTTTTTGGCTTTTTGCTTCCTGTTATTGAGTGATAGAAAAATTATGCTACTGTTATGATTGTGTTTTTTGTGTTTTAATTAGTGTTTTTGCCAAGTAAAGCCTTTAGGATCTTCTTGGGCAATCGTTGTTTGATCTTGCTGAAAAACCAGAAACTTTTACGCTCACCAAATTAATTTTCATTTTTTACTAGAGAGATATAAAATACCCATTCCACTTGTAGTAGATCAATATACAAATTTCTCATGTCATCCTAATTTTCAGAATTTTTGGAGTTATAGAAGTATTCAAAATAGTCATATTACTACAGATTGTTCTGTTTTGACAGATTCTGTTTTCTTTGTGTTGTGTGCTTATTTTGATGGCTCTATGGTTTTATTTGATAGGTTTTGCCATAGAAAAGTTGGAATACAGTAGATATAATACAAAAGAAAAATATGAATTGGTTTGATACAACACTTATAGTAGTGGTTTATTATTCTTATACTAACGGATCTCACGAAGGCTTTGTTGAGTTTTGTGTGATTGAAGTTTTCAAGTTTTGGGTTATCTTACGATGGATGAAGGAAGGATGTAAGAGCCTAAGTTTGGGGATGCCCTGGCATCCCAAGCTATTATCCAAGAATGAGCAACCAACTAAGCAGCTTGGGGATGCCCCCGAGTGGCATCCCTGCTTTCTTCCAACAACTATTGGTATTTTACTCGAGACTATATTTTTATTCGTCACATGATATGTGTTTTACTTGGAGCTTCTTGTATGATATGTGTCTTTGCTTGTTTTATTTTTTGTTTTAAGTCATCAATCCTTGCTGGACACACCTATTTGAGAGAGCCAAATTTATGTCATGACTTGTGAGAATTGCTCTCTATGCTTCACTTAAATTTTTTATGAGCAATGGACTTGCTCTAGTGCTTCACTTATATCTTTTTGAGCACGGTGTGCTTTGTTATTTTTGAAGAAATGCTCTCTTGCTTCACTTAGATTTATTTGAGAGTTACTAAAATTTTGAAGAAATTCTCTCTTGCTTCACTTAAATTATTTTGAGAGAAAGAAAATTTGTTATGCTCATGATTTTCACTTATATTTGTTTGAACTTATGAAAAGAAACACATGAAAATTAGTCCCAAAGTGATAGATATCGAAGAAGGATAAAGAAAAGAAAAAAATTGTCATGAAGATCATTGGACAAAATAAACTTGATTCTTAGTAATAGTTTTGAGATATGATGATGTGACATGCGAGTCATCTTGATGAGTAATTATGCTTTAGTAAGAATATTAGTGTTAAGGTTTGTGATTCCCTATGCATCCACGAAAGTCAATAATCATGCAATGAAATTATATCCTACTTGTGGTGGATTATTCGGTGTTAATTATGCTTAATGCTTGCTTATGAGATTATTCGTTTCTTAGTTGGTCGCTTCCCAATCTTTTGCTAGCCTTCATTTTGCACTAAGTATGATCACTACTTGTGCATCCAAAAACCTTTAACCCAGTTTTGCCACATGAGTCCACTATATCTACCTATATGCGGTATTCTTTTGTCGTTCTAAGCAAATTTTCATATGCCATCTCTAATTTTCAAAATAAACTTCTATTTTGTGTTTTTGATTCTCTCGCGGAGCGGTGAGGGGTGGCTAATATTTTCCATGCTAGATGTGTTATTCTCAAGATCAGTGTTTATTCACTTGTCATTGCAAGAGTAAGGCAAAGGTATTAGGGATGCCCAGTCCCGAAATGCAAAAACAAATGAATTTACTTTATGTTGTCAAATAATAATTCCTTGGAAAGTGTTGGTATGGAGGGCACCCGTGCATACGGTTAGCCATGGAAAGTGAAAGTTATGGTGGAAAAAGGAATAAACTTTATTTTCTGTTTGGGAACCGCCTATGATATATCTATGCATGGAAAGTATTGGGAACTCTAAGTCATTTTCGTTGGTGGAATGGATACACCTCCCAAAATGTTTTTATCTCAAATTTTCCGCTTTGAGCTCTGGCACCTCTACAAATCCCTACTTCCCTCTGCGAAGGGCCTTTCTTTTACTTGATGCGGTTTTTATTTCGAGTCTCCATCTTCTCTTATAAAAGCACCAACTAGGAGGCAATATGATTGTACTTAAGTATTGGGTGTAGTTAATAATCGAGTGTGATTCATGAATGGATCAATGTTTCAGCATGATGGGATAGGGATAACTTATTTTAGCATTGATATTTTGAAAGACGTGGTTGCTTCTGGATATGCTTGAATATTTAAATTATTATGTCAAAACTAGACTATTGCTTTGAATCACATAAAAGTCCAAATGTCCATGCTATAAAGAAAAGAATATGATATGACATGATGAACAACACTCCACATCACAAATTCTGTTTTTATCACTTACCTACTCAAGGACGAGTAGGAGTTAAGCTTGGGGATGCTGATACGTCTCCAATGTATCTATAATTTTTTATTGTTCCATGTTGTTTTATTATCAATCTTGGATGTTTTATAATCATTTTATAGTCATTTTACATCATTTATTGGCACTAACCTATTGACATAGTGCCAAGTGTCAGTTGTTGTTTTTCCATGTTTTTTACATCGCAGAAAATCAATATCAAATGGAGTCCAAATGCCACAAAACTTGAAAACCAGAAGGAATATGTTGGGCCCTGGTTGCACCTGGGGGGAATCCCGAGGAGGGGACAAGCCACTAGGGCGCGCCAGGAGGCCCAGGCGCGCCCTGGTGGGTTGTGCCCACCTTGGGTGCCCCCCCGGGCCACCTATTTGCTCTATAAATACCCCAATATTCCCAAAACCCTAGGGGAGTCGACAAAATATTCATCTAGTCGCCGCAGAGTCCAGAACCACCAAATCCAATCTAGACACCATCACGGAGGGGTTCACCACTTCCGTTGGTGCCTCTCTGATGATGCATGAGTAGTTCCTTGTAGACCTTCGGGTCCGTAGTTAGTAGCTAGATGGCTTCATCTCTCTCTCTCTTTCTTGATTCTCAATACAATGGTCTCTTGGAGATGCATATGATGTAACTATTTTGCGGTGTGTTTGTTGGGATCGATGAACTTGAGTTTATGATCAGATCTATCTTTTTATATCCATGAAAGTATTTGAGTTTCTTTGATTTCTTTTATGCATGATCTCTTATAGAATCATATTTCTTCTCCGATATTTTGGTTTTGTTTGGCCAACTTTATCTATTTATCTTGCAATGGGAAGAGGGTCCCGGTAGTGGGTTCGATCTTACGGTGCTCGATCCAGTGAAAGAAAGGGAACCGACACGTATGTATCGTTGCTACTAAGGATAAAAATATGGGATCTATATCTACCGCCATAGATAAACGGATCTCGTCTACATCATGTCATCGTTCTTATTACATTACTCCATTTTTCCATGAACTTAATACACTAGATGCATGCTGGATAGTGGTCGATGTGTGGAGTAATAGTAGTAGATGCAGGCAGGAGTCGGTCTACTTATCTTGGACGTGATGCCTATGTAACGATCATTGCCTGGATATCATCATAATTATTTGAGGTTCTATCAATTGTCCAACAGTAATTTGTTTACCCACCGTTTGCTATTTTTCTCGATAGAAGCCATAGTGAAATCTACGGCCCCCGGGTCTTCTTTCTCATATATTTGCCTTTGCAATCTATTTTCCTTGCATTTATTTTCAGATCTATTAAACCAAAAATAAAAAATACTTTGCTGCACTTTATTTTATTTGCGATCTATTTAATCTATTACAACTTTCTCCCGTCCACGCATCGTTTCTGGTGCCATTACCCACAAGGGATTGACAACCCCTTTAACACATCGGGTTGCGAGGTGTTGTTATTTGTGTCCAGGGGCTATTTGCGTTGTGTTGCTTGGTTCTCCTACTGGTTCGATAACCTTGGTTTCATATCTGAGGGAAATACCTACCGCCGTTGTGCTGCATCATCCCTTCCTCTTTGGAGAAATACCAACGTAGCTTCAAGCGACATCACTCAGATACATTCATACAAACATGATATCCTTTGAGCATTGGCCCTCTACTATCCGGGAACCCTCCAGGACGTCATCAAAAACCTCTCCAGCTTGTGGTGGTCCTTGCCTTCGGGCGGGCCCTCGATCGCGATGATGGTGGCATTCATCTTCGCCCATTGCATCTTGACGCGGGTGAAGGCCATCTGTGCACCCTCGATGCACATCGAGCGCTTGACAGCTTCAATTCGGGGCAGCGCGTCAGCAAGCAGCTTCACCAGGCCAAAGTAACTGCTAGGAATGGGTTCGGTTGGCCAGAGCCGGAGTATGACGTCCTTCATGGACAAACCGGACATCCTATGCAGCTCCGCCAGCTGCATCATCTGGTTGTTCAACTGCGCTGGACGCTCTGGCGCTAGGTACTGTGACCACAAGAGCTTCTCCGTGGTATTTTGCTCCTGGGCCCGAAAGAATTGCGCAGCCTCGGCCGCACTCCTCGAATGATCCGCAAAGGCGTCTGGAGAACTCCATAGTCGAGTGAGCAGGGCGTATTTCTGACTCCCAAATTTACTCTACAAAAGAAAGGGCTTACCAGCCGCTATCTGTTCGGCCTGCTTGATCTCCTCGCGAGCCGCCCGGGACTCGGTCCGCGCCTCCTTGGCCTCCTGGAGAGCCTTGGTGAGATCGACCGCTTGGGCCTTATTCTTCTCCTCCAAGGCCTCGCACTTGCCGGTAGCGTCCTTGAGCTCTTTCTCCACTTCGGTCACCGCTCTCATACCGGCGATGGGCGACCTGCTCGGCCTTTAAATCCACGGCCGCTTTGTCAGTGGTCGCTTTTCTCACCCGTGCCTACTCCTTGGCTTGGACGAGGGCGCTCTTCAGGGTTTCGACCTCGGCCGCACTACCTGTAATAATGATCAGGGCGACACACGAGCTTAGACTCCGTATTGGCATATCACTTCAGGTGTGTAAATAATTTTTCAAAACATACCGTGCGCCTCGTCGAACTGCTTGTTAATGCGGACAATATCATCATCGGTCAGTTACAGTTTCCGCTTGAGTTCAGAAACCTCAGCGGCCTGGGCGGTTGCCGCTAACAGGGAAGCCTGTTTACCAATAGACCAGTACGTTACCTCCTGCAATTATTATTTGATCCTCTGTTCGGCCAGTTTTTCAAAACCGAACAGAGTCTCAGGGGCTACTATCTATACACATGCATATTTTTCATATGAAAAGCGGCTAAAAATATTACATTGCATACCTCGGAACCTGTTAGTAGGTGTTGGGGATATTACTACTGGGCATAAATCGGCCAAGACAGGACGGGTTAACTTCATCAGTAGTTGAGTATGTTAAAGCCCATGAAGGCAGATGAGGAGGTATATAAGGGCTCAAGGCCCATAATCGGTTTAAGGCCTATAGCCGTAAACCGGCGTCGGTATGTAACTTGTATTGTAAGTTAGGAATAGTGGAGACCGAACTGGACACACCTATGAGCCGATATCGGGACTCTGTAAACCGACGGGCATCACCCGTGTATATAAGGGGACGACCTGGCGGCGGTTCAAGGACAAGAGACAACAACTCGAGACCTAGGCGAAGCTTGTTTGCTCCCTAGTCATCGAAACCCCATCAATTCCATCACAACTAGACGTAGGCTTTTACCTTCATCGAAGGGGCCGAACTAGTATAAACTCTCTTGCGTCCCTGTGTCCGCTTTAACCCCTTCAAGCTAACCCGTAGCGATGGCTCCATGACTAAGTCCTTTCATGAGGACGTATGTCATGACAAAACCATGACAGTTGGCGCCCACCGTGGGGCTATCGCACGATGGTTTCAAGTTCTTGGAGGGCAACTTCGAAGGACTCAAGGGTTACGCTGTAGGCCGGATGACCAAGAGTCGTCACGGCAAGCTCTACATCGACGATGCAGGATGGGGCCCCGAGGCCGGCTCAATTGAGTACAGGTACCGGGTCCCCTTTGGTGGCATACACATCCTCATTGGCAAGATCGGTGAACCGGGCCCTGAGCCGGACATCTGCACCGACCTCGTCGAAACGGCTTAGCGTGCACGATCCGCCCAGGCTAAACCGGCCAGGAAGCGTGCCTTCGTGGGCGTCATCCATGGAGGGGAATACGAGGATAGACCGGAATCTGGTGATGAGACCATCGTTTATTCCGGCGACGAGTCCTCGACCGGAGAAACCGAGTCGTTATATCAGTTACAAGATGGTCGGATTGGGGGCTTCTCCGATGGCGACAGTATTCTGGACCCCTCTGATCTGCCAAATCAGGTCAGAATATTCATGGCCGGTACGCAAGCGGTGATCCACTCTTCGACCGCAGCAGCAATGATCTCCGGGTCATTAACGGCGACGGCAGTCGAGGCAGGAGGCCCTATGCGCCCGCTGGCTCAAGTTTTATCTGATCTGTTTGATGCATTGGCTACGCTCATGGCAGAGGCTAACCCGGCGGATCAGGACGCCCACAACGCGGAAATCGCAAAGGTGAAGGATTAGATTACTCAGGCCAAGGGCGACTTAGCGGCGGAGAATGCCAGGATGACCGCAGAACGGGCCGCTTTGGATGCACAGGCTTATCGGCTTATGCTAGATCAGAACGCGTTGCATGAAGTCCTGAAGAGGAAGCACCGGTCTCGCTTACCTCCTGTTTACGAGGCCAGAGACCTCTTTAACACCCCAGGAGCAGGGACCAGTAACCCGCCAGTGGTAAACCGGGCGGAAGCACCAGGGACAGGCGCGCCGGTTCAGCCTCACTTGGCAGATCTGCCTCGTCGGAACAATGTCGTGCCTCAGCCTGTCCCAACACCTCCGGGTCATTATTCCGATCCGATGGACAACCTTGTTGCTGCCGCTTCACGACTGGAGGCCATCCCAATTGAAGGTGATTCTTCAGCGGCGGTGGAGACACGCCGGGTTAAGGAGCTTCTACGGACATCTTTGATTCAACATGAAGCATATTCATACAGCCTCGACCGAATTCACTCCACCCCTCGTCCGAGCCGGAGCTATAGTAGGTGCATGGATGAACTGGCCGTGTCAAGCAATGCACGAAACCGTGAAGCGCCCCGTGGCAACAACCCGGCAGGTGGTGTTGGTGATGCTCAAGAAGTGGTGGACCGGGCCCGAGCGCGCAGGGAGGCCGAGTTAGCAGCATAGTATGAGGCTCGTAAGCTTACGCCGGTTCGTCCAACCACCTCGGTCGAGCCAGGAATTACCTTTAGTTCTTTGGGGGTGCCATGCCTTGTCCCCACATTACGCAATGTGCGCCTGCCCAAGGATTTGAAAGGCCTGTGCAAGGTGCCAAATTACACTGCCGATTTATCTCTAGAAACATAGGTGGAGAGCTATGAGATGGCCATGGAGATGCTTGATGTGGATGATGCGGCATGTGCGAAGTATTTCACCATGATGCTCGAAGGGACGGCCCGTACTTGGTTAAAAAGTTTACCGGCTAACTCTATCAGTTCGTGGGCCAAGTTGAGAGCCCGGTTTATCCAGAATTTTAAGGATACATGCAAGCAGCCTATGTCGATAGTGGACTTAGCGGCCTGTGTCCAGGAAGAAGGAGAGTTGACGACCCGTTGGGTGCGCCGGGTCTCGTAGATTTTGCACTCTCAGACCGCATCAATGCCGATACATCATTTATAACCTTGGAAGGTAACTGCCAGTTTGAACCTCTGAAGTTGAAATTAGGACGGGTGAAGTGCCATTGCAATGATATGGGGACCCTCATGGCTGCGTTAGTGAAGTATGCTGACTCTGATAGTACCAAGGATCCCGAGTCTGACGATGACAAGACAGGGAAGGGAAAGAAGAGCAGCAACTCCAAAGGGCAGCACCACAACACGGCGGGTCATGGAAACAGTGGCAAGCGCAAAGCGGATAGCAGCATCGACTTTGTGGCTAATACTAATGTGCAGGACAAGGGCCAGCGATGAAAGGGCAAACCGCTGAATCGCAGCGGGGCGCCTAATCCCAACCCGGACCGCCTGTCTTACCTGCTAAACCAGCCCCATCCAAAACATGGGACGAAGGAGATGCCGGCCAACCACCTTTGGAAGGACTACTACATCATGCAGGAGTTTAAGAATTCTAATGCTTTCCGGTATGATCACGGATTAGGTGGTGGTTTAGGATACGGATCCCATGGGACGGGTTACGGTGGAGGAAATTCCAGTTTAGGATTCAATGGTAATCGGGGCGGATGAAACAATCAAGGTAACCAGAGCATCCAGGGCGGTTACAATCAGCAGCAGCAGTCGGGTTATCAGAGCCACCCGAAGCAGTTAAATAGTGGGCAATATCATGTTTTCACCACTAGTTTGGACAAGCGTGACCGACAGGTTCATAAGGGGGCAGTAAACTCCGTTGAACCGGCGGTGCCTTGTTACTTACGCTGGTTCGAGCAGCCGATCGTATGGAGCAGAGAGGATCACCCTCCCCGGGTTGACAATCCGGGTCAGCTAGCGTTGGTGGTGGCGCCTCAGGTGGGAGGTTATAAGTTCACCAAGGTTCTCATGGACGGAGGGAGCAGTATTAACATCCTCTACTATGAGACCTTCCATCGTATGGGGCTAACAGATAAAAATCTTAAACCGTCCAATACGGTGTCCCACGGTGTGGTACCTGGTAAATCGGCATATCCTGTTGGTAAAATAGCTCTGGAGGTGGCCTTTGGAGATGATTATGACTTCAGATCAGAAATATTGACCTTTGAGGTGGTGAAAATTCAGAGTCCATATCACGCCCTGTTTGGACGGCCGGCTTACGCTAAATTCATGGCGCGGCCCTGCTATGTTTATTTACAGCTCAAGATGCCGGGTCACAAAGGAACAATAACTTTCCATGGAAGCAGCAAGATCACTTTGGAGTGTGAAGAAGCTGATGCGGCCTATGCTGAGTCGGTTTGTGCCACGGAGGAGTTGAAATTTTACAAGGATAATGTTTATCCGGCAGACATGACTCCATTGAAAAAGCCAACTACGGAGCATGATCCGGCCCTGAAGTTCAAATCGGCTACTGAGACTAAGCTTGTTGACTTCGTACCTGGCAATTCATCCAAGCAGTTCAGCATCAGTGCAAACTTGGATCTGAAATAGGAAGGCACGCTCATCGAGTTCATCCGTGAGAATCGGGACATCTTTGCGTGGAAGCCTTCTGACATGCCAGGTGTACCGAGAGAACTCGCTGAGCACACCCTTAATATTGATCCCAAGTATAAATCGGTGAAGCAGTTTCTCCGCCGGTTCAACGAAGAAAGACATAAAGCTATTGGAGAGGAAGTAGCCAGGCTCTTAGCGGCTGGATTTATCGTTGAAGTTTTCCATCCTGAATGGTTGGCTAATCCGGTGCTGGTCCTTAAGAAGAATGGCACATGGCGTATGTGTGTGGATTACACAGATCTCAACAAAGTTTGTCTAGCAGATCCTTTTGCCCTCCCCCGTATTGATGAAATCATTGATGCTACGGCGGGTTGTGAGCATTTGAGTTTTTTGGATGCGTATTCTGGTTATCATCAGATCAAGATAGCAGTTAAGGACCAGGAGAAGACAGCTTTCATAACTCCTTTTGGAGCCTTCTGCTATGTGTCTATGCCCTTTGGACTCAAGAGTGCCCAGGCGACTTATCAACGGTGTGTACATAATTGTCTACATAAGCAAATCGGCCGTAATGTTCACGCCTACGTGGATGATATTGTGGTCAAGTCAAGGAAGAAGGAGACTCTGGTTGATGATTTGAAGGAAACCTTTGATAACCTACGAACATACAAGATGATGCTCAATCCGGCCAAGTGCATTTTTGGTGTACTAGCAGGCAAGTTATTGGGTTTTCTGGTGTCCAACAAGGGAATTGAGGCTAATCCGGAAAAGATCACAGCTATCACCTCCTTGGCCAAACCGAAGTGTATCAATGATGTTCAACGCTTGGCAGGCCGGATCGCCGCATTGAGCCGGTTTATCAGCCGCCTTGGTGAGAGGGCGATTCATTTCTATCAGGTGCTGAAGAAAATGGATAACTTCGTCTGGAGTTCTGCTGCTGATGAGGCATTTGAGGACTTAAAGCGGCAGCTAGCCAATCCGCCTGTTCTTGCTGCTCCGGTTGACAATGAACCATTATTGTTATATGTGGCAGCTAATGCTCGCGCAGTCAGCGTGGCTATTGTGGTAGAGCGCAAAGAGGCAGGCAAGGAATATCTGGTTCAGCGCCCGGTTTACTATATCAGCGAGGTGCTTATTGAGTCCAAGCAAAGGTACCCGCATTGGCAGAAGCTGGTATATGGAGTTTTCATGGCAAGCCGGAAGCTTAAGCAATATTTCCAAGGTACCCGCAAGGTGCTTAGTGGTCAGCTCTGCTCCTTTGGGAGACATAATCCAGAACAAGGAGGCTACTGGCCGGATTGACAAGTGGGCTATAGAGCTTGGGCCTCACGGGTTGAAATATATACCTCGGACGGCGATCAAATCTCAAGCACTTGTGGATTTCATCAATGATTGGACGAAACTGCAAGCACCTGAAGAAAAGTCGGATCACACCTATTGGACTATTCATTTTGATGGGTCCAGGCAATTGGAGGGCTCGGGGGCTAGAGTCGTGTTAACTTCCCCAAGAGGTGATAAGTTCTGTTACGTTCTCCGCTTAATGTTCCCTTGTACTAACAATGTAGCTGAGTACGAAGCTTTACTCCATGGTCTCCGGATGGCTAAGGAGATGAATCTAAGCCAAGTTAAGTGCTTCGGTGACTCGGACCTGGTGGCTCAACAAGTATCTGGCACTTGGGATTCCAAGGATCCGCTCATGGCAGCATATCGTCGTGAGGTGGATATTGTTGCAGGTCACTTCAAAGGTTATCAGGTGGATCACGTGGACCGACGGAAGAACGAAGTGGCGGACTCTTTGAGCCGGTTGGGTTATCAATGTAAACCGGTTCCGCCTAATGTCTTCTTGGATGTTCTGCACAATCCGTCCGTCAAGCTCCCTGGTGAAGAGGATTTGGTTATTCCTGATCCGGAAGCTCAATTGGTGGCAGCTCTTCATGTCATCCCGGATTGGACGGTTCCTTATCTCGCGTACATGAACCGGAGCGAGTTACCAGAGGATGAGACTATGGCCAGGCAGATAATCCGGCGATCCAAGTTCATGACTATTATCAATGGAGAGTTGCATCATTGCAGTGTGACAGGGGCATTTCAACGATGTGTGTCTCCTGAGGATGGCTGTGAAATTTTACGTGAAATCCATGAAGGAGATTGTGGTCATCACGCCGGTTCAAAATCTTTGGTGGCTAAGGCGTTTCACCACGGTTTCTATTGGTTGACTGCACATGCTGATGCGGAGGACCTGGTCAGACGATGTGATGGCTGTCAGAAGTACTCAAGACATGCTCATATGCTGGCTCAAGAATTGAGGATGATTCTAATTACTTGGCCGTTTGCAACTTCGGGGCTGGATATGGTTGGGCCTTTTGTAAGTGCATCTAGTGCCACCCCTAGTTGGTTTTGGAGTATTGACGACAAACCTAGTTGAGGGACTAATGTTATTGTGAGAATTACAGGATAACACAGGTAGAAGTCCCTCATTGATTTGGTTTTCCTACCAGAGATGACCCCTAAAAATGTATGAAGACATTGAAGTCAAAGGTGGTATATGAAGATATTCACATTGAAGACTATGACAAGAGAAGACACCACATGAAGCCTATGGAGCTCGAAGACTTAGATCTTTCATAGTTCTTTTTCTTTTGTGTTGAGTCATAGGAACCACCGTACTGTTAAGTGGGGTCCAAGAGAACCAGTCAGACTGACTGAAGTGATGCCTAACCAAAAACCTATGTCTTCGAGTGAAGACTATGAGAGCGAATCTTGTCCAGAGTCGGACAAGTCAGCTTTGCTTGTAGCCCAAGTAAAGTTGCCGTGTGAGTTTGAAATCTGACCGTTGGAACACGTGTCAGTTCCTTAGTGACCCAGGGTCATTTCGGACAAATCAGGTCGGGTTGCCAAGTGGCTATAAATAGCCCACCCCCCACAACCATAAACGGTTGGCTGCTTAGATTGAGAGTACGGCTTTTGTCGTTTGAGAGCAACCCACCTCGAAGCCTTTGAGAGAGAATTCCTTGCGAGGATAAAGCCCTAACCACCCAGAGCCAGAGAGAATTGGGCATCACTTAAGTCTTCTTGTCTGTGTGATCTGAAGACTTATTACACTTGAGGACTGTGCATCCTCCAGCCGGTTAGGCGTCGCATTCTGAGCATCCAAGAGACATTGTGGATTGGCGGTGAACGAAGTGTGTGAAGGTTTGGGAGTCTACCTTGAAGACTTACCAGAGTGATTGGGCGAGGTCTGTGTGACCTTAGCTCAAGGGGAATACGGTGAGGACTGGGTGTCCTGAGCTGCGTGTTCAGGACTGGGTGTCCGGGACTGTGTGTCCTAAGGTTTAAATACCTAGCCGCCCCAACCAGACGTACAATTGTCACAGCAACTAGAACTGGTCCAACAAATCATTGTCTTCAACAAGTCACTGGTTTCATCTTCCCTTCCCTTTACTTACTGTTGTTCCTTGTGAAGTCATTGTATGTTTGCACTATCTTTTGTCTTCACTGAGTGACTGCATGCTCTGTATGGCTTCATAATATCTTCCTACCTGATCCTTACTACATTGCTGCTATGAAGTCATTGTGCTTTCACTTTATTGAACACTTGACTATGGCTTGCCTAGTGTAGTCTACCTTCCGCTGCATGGTAATAGGTTTATTTCTATCGTTTGTCTTCATAACTTCCACGTTTTGAAGACTTTCATAAAAATCACCTATTCACCCCCCCTCTAGTCGATATAACGCACTTTCAATTGGTATCAGAGCAAGGTGCTCCCTTGTTCTGTGTGATTCGGTTTAACCACCTGGAGTTTTAGCTATGTCGACTGCAGGGATAATTAAAGTCTCCGCTGCGTGTCCCGTCTTCAATGGAACTGAATATCCCTACTGGAAGAATAAGATGCGCATGCATCTTGAAGCCATTGATGTCGACCTATGGTATGTCGTCGAAAACGGCATTCCCAAGGCTGGAGAAGGTGTCACTGCTGTTGATGTCAAGAAATTTGTTCAACTGGACTCTACTACCAAGAATATCATTTGTGGTCACCTGACCAAAGGACAGTATGGCCGTGTGAGTGCTTTGAAGACATCTAAGCTGGTCTGGGACTGGCTCTCCAAGGTCAATGAAGGCATCTCAACCCAGAGAGATCAGAGAATCAGTGTCCTTCGCAACCTCTTCAACCGCTTCAAGAGAAATGACAATGAGAATGTCCAGCACACATTTGACCGACTCACTGACATCACAAATGAGCTTCAAGCCCTCGGTGCTACTGAGATCACCAAACATGAAGTCGTCAAGACACTACTGAGATCACTTGATAGTTCGTTTGACATCCTAGCCCTGATGATTCAAGAACGTCCTGATTTCAAGACACTCGATCCATCTGACATACTTGAGAGGCTCAACACACATGAGTTTCAGCTTTCTGAAAAAAGAGATATCTACGGTCCAAACTATGGGCGAACTCGTGCCTTGAAGGCAAAAGTTGTCTCCTCATCTGAAGAAGAATCTGACAGCAGTTCTGATGATCCTGAAGACATTGGAAGAGAACTTGCTATGCTTGTGAAGAAGTTCCAAAAATTCACCAAGAAGAAAGGCTTCAGAAAGTCTTCCCGATCAAGCTCAAGGAATGTTGAAGCTTCTGCTCACGACTACAAGAAGAAAACATGTCACAAGTGCAAGAAACCTGGCCACTTCATCTCTGAGTGTCCACAGTGGGACAATGAGAACAAAAAGAAGAAGAAGAGCAAGGAATATAACTCTGACGACAAGAAGAAGAAGAAATACTCAAAATCTTCGTCCAAGTCTTCCTCAAAGTCTTCATCACACAAGAAGAGCTCATCTGGCAAGGCACGTGCATTTGTTGGCAAGGAAATGGACTCGGAGGAGGAGTCCGCTTCTGAGGAGGCGGAGGTGGAGTCTGAGGAGGAGTCCGATTCAGGCGTCGCAAGTCTGGCTACAGCATACGTTGCCAAGTCCATCTTCAATACTGAAGACAATGACCTCGTCACCGACACCGATGCAAATGACAAGGACTACTCCGCTTCTACCTACTGCTTCATGGCTCGCGGTGCCAAGGTAAACACACGCACTACTCACTATCAAACATCTAGTGACGATGACTCTGATTGTGATTCAAAACCCAGCTACAAAACACTTGCTAAAATTGCAACTGAACAGTAGAAAGCTATGGAACATATTCAAAAACTGTTAGACAGAAGCGATGATCTGATAGGTGCTGAAATGACTCGGTCTGAATCCTTAATTGAAGACATAAAAAATCTTCACATTAAGTATCAGGAACTTGAAAGTTGTCATGAAACTCTCTCAACAACTCATGAAAAGCTTTCCTATGATTATCTTCAAAGGAAGCAAGATCCTGAGAAATTGAGAGTGGTTCATGAAGATCTTCAAAAGGAAAACGAGTCACTTCACTCCAAACAGATCAGTCCCGCTCAGGAAGGATTTGAACCACCATGTCTTAAATGCATTGAGCGTGATAATGCTACTTCTGTTGCTGAATGTTCTACTGCTACTACTGTTGCAATATCTTCAACTGTTGATGTGGTAACTAACCCCTCTGCTGAGGATACCACTGCTATTGCCGATGAGAATGCTAGGTTGAAGACATTGCTTGAAACAGGGATGTACAAAAGTCTTAAAGGGCATCAGACACTATGTGATGTCCTCAAAAAGAAGATTTTGAACCGAAACCCGAGGAAAGAGGGTGTTGGGTTCGTAAGGAAAATGAATGTTGATGGCTCTTACTGGAAACCTGAGCAGTACCCCAAAACCATGTGGGTTGCTGCAAAGGAACCTTCAGCAGACCCATCCAATCTATCTGGCTTCACCTGTGCTAACCCCATTATCATTGATGAATCCTTTGATGCAAACTATATACTGTTTAAGAATCAGAATGGTGAAGTGTTTGCCAGGTACATTGGTACTAACAGTAGGAATGGACCGCCTATGAAGAAGATCTGGGTTCCGAAAAAGTGTCTGGAGAATCTTCCTGTGAATGTCATCATGACACCTCACGTGAAGAAGACAAACCTCAGACCAAAGGCTTCATACGGTCCAAAGGCTTCATACAGACAGAGGACTCACCTGAGTCGCACTAACGCAAATGTTTTGCAGGGAAACCATACTCAGGCATATGAATATGAGAGCGGTTCATCAAACCTCCATGTTCATAAGACCAAGAACTATTCTGCTTATTCTTATGAGTACTATTGTCCACCTGCAAGACTGTTTGCTGGGGCTCCAAAGCCAAAATTCTCAGATGCTGCACTTAGACTTATTGCTTCTCAGCCACCCTTAAAGATGTGGGTGGCTAAGAAAGTTTAACTCTCTTTTGCAGGGAAAGGTCTCCAGCAGAAAACCAAAATCGTCTGACGCCATTGTTGGGGACCTTAAACATCTTGTAGGGCGCAAGATCAAATGCCCGAATGGTCTTACTATGTACTTCGTTCCTGAATCGCTTGCTACTCTCCCTATTAGTCCAAATCTGGATCTAAGCTTTCATAACCCATTGGTTCGTCAAATGTTTTTGCTTCACAATGCTCTTGGTGAAGCCTATCCCCCTAACTGCACTGTAGGGTACGACACCAGCATCTTCAGAATGGATTATTGATAGTGGGTGTACAAATCACATGACTGGCAAAAGAAGTCTTCTTATGGACTCAACCTTACGTCCATACGACAAGAGCCACATCACATTTGCTGACACTGGTAAAAGTAAGGTATTGGGTCTAGGTAGAGTTGCAATCTCAAGGGATCAACACATGGAGAAAGTCATGTTTGTTGAATCCCTTGGCTTCAACTTAATGTCTATCTCAATGCTTTGCGATTTTAACATGATCGTAATATTTGGAAAATATCGTTGCCTTGTACTAATGGAATCTGACAAGTCTCTAGTGTTTGAAGGGTATCGAAAAGATGATCTGTACGTAGTAGATTTCTCAGCAGGACCACAGCTTGCCGTATGTCTTCTAGCAAAAGCTTCAGAATGCTGGCTCTAGCATCGGAGGCTTGGGCATGCTAGCATGAGGAACCTCCACACCCTTGCGAAGAAGAAGCATGTCATAGGCATCGAGGGCCTCAAGTTCAAGAAGGACCACTTATGCGGTGCCTGTGAAGCAGGGAAGATGACGAGGGCCAAACATCCTTCGAAGACAATCATGACCACTACTCGACCCTTCGAACTGCTTCACATGGATCTTTTTGGTCCCACTCATTACTCAACTCTTACTACTACTGCATGCCTCTATGGCTTCGTTATTGTTGATGATTACTCTAGATACACTTGGGTGCACATAATCCTTTACAAGACTGAAGTGCAGGATGTCTTCAGACGCTTCGCCAGTCGAGCTATGAACAATTATGGCGCCAAGATAAAGCACATCAGAAGTGACAATGGCACAGAATTCAAGAACACTGGCCTTGATACATATCTTGATACCTTGGGCATCACACATGAATTCTCAGCCACATACATGCCACAACAGAATGGCGTCGTCGAACGCAAGAACATAACACTCATTGAGATGGCCAGAACGATGCTAGATGAATATAAGACCCCAAGAAAATTCTGGCCTGAAGCCATTGATACTGCATGCCATACAATCAATCGTGTTTATCTTCACAAGCTTCTGAACAAGACATCTTATGAGCTCCTTACTGGCAAGAAGCCAAATGTCAGTTACTTCAGAGTATTTGGCGCAAGGTGCTGGATCAAGGACCCACATCACACCTCAAAGTTTGCACCAAAAGCACATGAGGGTTTTATGCTTGGATATGGAAAGGATTCACACTCCTATAGAGTCTTCAATCTCTTTCATTACAAAGTGGTTGAAACAGTGGATGTGCGGTTCGATGAGACCAATGGTTCACAAAGAGAGCAACTGCCAAATGTGCTAGATGAAGTTCCATCCAGTGAATCAATCAAGCTAATGGGAACTGGAGAAATTATACCTTCTGAAGCTCATCCTGAAGAAGAACTTATCATCTCAGCACCTGATCAACATGAAGACAATGCTCAGCCTAAAGACATTCCTTCTAACAACGACAATGATCAGCAAGAGCAAAGTCTTCGCCCTGTACATCCTCGCGTTGCCAATGAAGTGCAGATTGAAAGAATAATTGATAGCATCAATGCACCCGGTCCACTCACTCGTTCAAGGGAAACTTAGCTAGCAAATTTCTGTGGGCACTTCGCATTCGTCTCAATAACAGAACCCAAGAAAGTTGAAGAAGCCTTCATGGAACCTGAATGGATTCAAGCAATGCAAGAAGAGCTTCAACAGTTTGAGCTGAATAATGTATGGGAACTAGTTAAGCGTCCTGATCCATGGAAGCACAATATAATAGGCACCAAATGGATATACCGCAACAAGCAAGATGAGCATGGTCAAGTTGTCAGAAACAAAGCTCGTATCGTTGCTCAAGGATATACTCAAGTGGAAGGCATTGACTTCAATGAAACATTTGCTCCTGTGGCTAGACTTGAAGCCATACGCATACTGCTGGCCTATGCAAATCATCACAACATACTTCTATATCAAATGGATGTGAAGAGTGCTTTTCTCAATGGCAAGGTTGAAGAAGAAGTGTATGTTGCACAACCGCCTGGCTTTGAAGATCCAAAACATCCTGACATGGTATACAAGCTCAACAAGGCACTGTATGGCCTCAAACAAGCCCCTCGGGCCTGGTATGACACACTCAAATACTTCCTAAAGAGCAAAGGCTTCATACCTGGTTCCCTAGACCCCACTCTCTTCACGAAGACATATGATGGTGAACTGTTTGTGTGACAAATATATGTGGATGACATTATCTTCGGCTGCACCAATCAGAAGTACAGTGAAGAGTTTGGATATATGATGCAAGAGCAATATCAGATGTCCATGATGGGAGAGCTGAAGTTCTTCCTCGGTCTTCAAATACGACAACAACGCAACGACATCTTCATATCTCAAGAGAAGTATCTCAAAGATTGCCTGAAGAAGTTCGGTATGCAAGACTGCAAAGGCTTCACAACACCAATGCCAGCCAAACATCATCTGGGTCCCGACGACAATGGTAAAGAGTTCGATCAAAAGGTATACCTCTCCATGATTGGTTCTTTACTTTATCTATGTGCATCTAGGCCAAATATTATGCTTAGTGTTTGCATGTGTGCTCGATTTCAACCGGCACCAAAGGAGTCGCATGTGAAGCGAATTCTTCGATATTTGGCTCACACCCCAACTCTAGGATTATGGTATCCAAAGGGCTCAGAGTTTGATCTGGTTGGATTCTCGGATGCTGATTATGCTGGTGACAAAGTTGATCGCAAGTCTACATCAGGCACATGTCACTTTCTGGGACGATCACTTGTATGTTGGTCTACAAAGAAGCAGAACTGTGTATCTCTCTCCACTGCTGAATCTGAATACATTGCTGCTGGATCTTGCTGCGCTCAGCTTCTGTGGATGAAGTAAACACTCAAGGACTATGGCATTCATCTGAAGCAAGTGCCAGTTTACTGCGACAACGAAAGCGCCATCAAGATCGCCAACAACCCAGTTCATCACTCGAAGACAAAGCACATTGAAATTCGTCATCACTTTCTCAGAGATCATGTTGTGAAGGAAGATATTGATATCATACACGTCAACACTGAAGAGCAATTGGCAGATATCTTCACCAAGCCCTTGGATGAGAAGAGATTTTGCAAGTTACGGTGTGAGCTAAATATCCTGGAATCCTCAAATGTCCTGTGATCAGGCACACATCCTAACCCTTATGCATATTGATGACTTAGATGTGCAACACATGAAGTAAAGTATATCTTCAATCAATGAAGACATACATACTAAGTGTGAATACATTAATGTGGAATTTGACTTCGGAGCGCCACGATAATTGTGCGCCGTGTCTGGGTCTAATACTTCCTATACGGTGGGTAACGCCACCACCAAATGTTCTATTTTGAAGTGTTTCACTCATGACGTTACCTTGCAATGTCTTCACATTTGGTTTGGCTTTGATCTCAACATATCTTCATGATTATCTTCACTATGTTGATTATATATATATATATATATATATATATATATATATATATATATATATATATATATTAGTGTTCTGTCCTCTACAACATTCACTTATAGCTATGTCTTCATTGTTGAATCTTTTGAACTAAGTGAATGTGATCGGACCCTAACCTCTCTATGCTTTCTATCTCAAATTATATCTCTCCAAATCATATGCATTCTATTGAAACTGTCGAATGTCTTCTCTGCGTCCTTGTCAGCAGAAGATACAAAGACAACCATTAAGTCCGTTTTCAATGCTCATTCCTCCACATGAAGTAGGAATGACCACCCGACAATCAAGGCGTGTGTGGGACGTGGAACAAACCCCAAAATTCCGCATAATGGCCACATGTTCCTCAGATGCGAATCGCCAGGGGCACCTGTGTAATAGCGCAGTGCCGCCCATGTACCTATAAATACACACTTCACAGCGGTCATTATCTCTTCTTCCACTCTCGCACGAACCCTAGCGCCACCGCTAGCCCTTGACGACGCCGGCGACGAAGCGCTTCGCTGCCGCAACCTCTCCGACGCCGTCTTCACGCCAACCGCGGACATCGTCCTCTCCACCGTCGCCGTAGGTGTCCTCCGTCGCCAAGTTAGGGCACGGAAGATCGAACTGCTCGGCCTCATCTTCCACTTCGTCTAGCAGTTCTTAGTGTGGTAAATAAAACTTCCTTTTTACAGCACCGTTGATCCTATGGATTTGTCACTTTCTACCACAAGCAGTTTCTATTCACACAAGTTAGATCTCTCTCATACTGCATCTCATAACATGCCTAGTATATTCACTTATGCTTCACAAAGTAGTTAGATTCCTCACTTGTACTGATCTGTGGATTCGTACAAATCTGGAACCAACTCCTTATCTATGAGTGAATGTCTTTGCAAAATGAGGTCAATGTCTTCTAAACTGATTTATCTTCAAAATCTTCTGAGAATGCATATGACCTCTTCCCCTTCCCTCGCACCTTAATGCTGTCACAGGTACATATCCATGGGAGAATCCTTTGGTTCTCATAGTCTGCATTCATTTGCAGAATTCTTACAGCATCACATTAATTCTCCCGAAGCCAGTTCCTGTTGGTCCAGCAAGCAAAAACCTTTGAAGCCTTTGAACGTGTTGAAGCCTTTCAAGTTAAAGTTTATGGCTTCAGAGAAAGCACCAAGGAAGGGTGGCAGAAAGCATCGTGGAGAAACATCCAGAGATCTGCCAGATGAACTCTCAGAACTATACAAGACAGATCCTGAAGAGGATTACAATCAGCGCAAGACCCGAATCCAATGGATTCGAAGATATTGGGCAGAACAATGGTTCAAATACCGATTTGTAACCCAAGAATATGCTGAGAAAAATGCCATCAAGAGACCGTGGGGAGACATCCAATACAAGAATCTTCTACCCAGGTCTAGAGATGAAGCCATTGCTCAAGGCTTCTATCCGTGCATGGTCCGTGGGCCACAGCCAGCTGATGCACACCCATCGTCACTACTATGGTGTCGTGACGACAATTTGTTCAAGCGCAACTTCCAGTTTGCCCAGAACTCAGCGAAGCAGAACAAGAAGACTTTGGGGTTAGACTTCAACCCTGGTCCCTCAGCACCAAGGGCAGATGGCACACGAGATGCAGAACCCAATGTCATCGGTCCTTTCTACAACCTTGAAGGCCTCATCACCTGCATCTTAGTTCAAGGGACTGCAGTGAATGAGCCTACAGCTGACGCTGAATTAGAAGAAGCTCCTGCAGCGCCGAAGACAAAGAAGATGAAGAAGCCTAAAGCTTCAAAGCCTACCCCCTCACCAAAAATCTCAAGGGCGAAGCCACTGGCAACTGCACCTCCTGAAGACAGTGTGCAGTCCGAAGACTTATCTCGCATCTCCAAGCCCCAGAAAGACAAGATGCCTCTGCCTCACACCGGACAAGAGCTGACTGCTGCTGCCATTCTGCGCAATGACGACATTGATCTGTCAAGTGATGAAGATCTAGCAGATGATGCTCTTGAGCAACTCATCAAGAGCAAAGAAGAAGCAGAAATCTTCAATGATCTGCCTCTCTTTGATGTGACCATCATCCACAACTTCATTGACGAGTGGTTTGACACGCCAAACATTAGCTTTGAAGATCTGCAGCTACCAATAGGCCTCAGTGTCGCCCTCCAAGGCGCCATTGCTTCAGAACTCGCTATTGCCCAGCGCATTGTTGAACTGAAGGAAAAGATTGACTATGAAAAGGCTCAGTTCAAGAAGCATATGGCCAAGCTCAGTGTGCAGGAAGTGAAGAACTTCAAGAGTATGATGCACGAGCTCAAGGAAGCATTTGTAAAGAAACGTGCAGAAGCTCAGGGTTCGCGTGAGCGCATGAAGACTCTGGCTGACAGATGTGTGCAAGCCTACAATGAGGCTGAGAAGCACAAGGCCCTTGGGCGTCCTGGCATCGACCCCAGGATGGCTGCAAAGAAGAAGAAGAAGCCTGCTATGGCTGAACCTGACGCACCACGGCAGGAAGCAGTTCCGATTGTCTTCCCAACTAGACTGACTGGCTCGAAGCCAAAAAGCCGGTCAACCGCTTCAGAGCTCAAGAAGACAAGGAATGCTGAGGCTGAAGCCAGGAAGAGGAAACATTCTGAAGCCTCTCCAACTGCCCCCTCCAAGAAGAAGATGAAGACCAAGAAAGATCGGGCTGCTTCCACAGAGCCCTTGATAGTTGAACCCATTTCTATGGTCTATCCTGAACGCCATGAACGCCAGCTGACTATCCATGAGCATGCTTCCATAGAGGCTCATGAAGCTGAAGACTTTCCAGCAGCTGATCCCATCGCTGCTGAAGACATTGGTCAACATGACAATGTAGAAGATGGTGCAGTCCTTCCTCAGAATAGCGAACTCATCAGCATTGGTCGTCCACTGACGCCAATTGCACAGGATGCTTCATGGGCGGATCGCCCTCAAGAGGAAGAAGACTATGAGGCCCAGCCCACTCCAACTCCACAGGCGTCGCCCACGTTGCGCAGGCTTCGCAAAGGTCCAAGGCCTCAAGTCTCTGCTAAAGACAATCTGGCTGCATCAGCCGCGGAAGAAGATGTCCCACAAGTTCCCACTCCCCTGTCCCAACAAGAAGCAGTTCTCAAGGAGAACGTGCCTGTGACCGACCCTCCAGCTCGTCAAGTGGAGGATGAAAAGCTTGCGGCTACCACAACCACCAATGAAGCTAATGTGGAGCCCTCCCCAACGGAAGAAGAAGACAGCGAAGCCACTGATCCCGTCACTTCTATTCCTGAGTCTGCTGCCGGTCCCTAGTTCGACTATCATGTTGAGCACAGGCCTCAGGTACAGAAGCCAATCCCAAGACTGCCAAGGTTCCCAGGTCCTGCATCAGCACCTGGCTCCTTCAATATCAATGGCTTCAGGGCAGACAACACATTCTTCGATAGCTCCAGGAACCCCTACTCAAGGAAAAGGATATCATCTCATCGGTTCTGGAGCTATCCTCAGCGAAGCTATTACTCATGCATTCTTTACAACCAAGGTCGCATCTTCCCACACAAGCGCCTTGACATTGAAGCCATAGCTGGTCTGCCTTGTCTGGAAGAAGCTTTGGATTGCTTCAAGGAAGTTGGACTGCTGCCGTTTGTTACTGACCAAGAGCATTGGAATGAAGAGTTGCTGCTCCAATTCTATGCCACACTTCACATCCGCGGGTACAGCAGAGATCCGAAGACTTGGGTCCTGGAGTGGATGACCGGAAATGTTCATCACGAAGCCAATGCATTTGACATCATTGAGCTCACTGGTTTGCCCACTCCTGGCGATCTCTACGAGCATGGCTGTCAGCTGCATAGTGAAGCTATTGAGAGCATCTTTAAGAGGCGGAACCTGATATGAGTCAGATGCTCAGTATGATGAAGCCATTGCCCCAAGATGCTGCTTATCCAACAGAGTTCTTAGTTGAAGACCTTGAGTATCTACCAAGAACCATCTATCACATCATCAGGCGAACTCTCTGGCCCATCAAAGGGCACTCTCCAAATGCCAAGCTTGAGGGTGCAATGAAGACTTTGGTCTTCTATATTCTTCATGGAAAATGCTTCAATGCATAGGACTTATTCATCCGCCAACTTGCTGCATCAGGCTCTGATCTGTTTGGCTTAAAGTTCTACGCCCCATGGGTAATGCGGCTAATTAAACTTCACTCCGATATCTCATATCAGCCATCTACTCGCAATCATAGGATTTTTTTGCCTGATGTGGATATCTCTACTAAAGCCATCTATCCTGAGCCTGCAAAGGAACCTCTAAGTCTTCAGAATGTAGAGCATCAGAGTTTCTCACAGAACATTGAAGGAGTTGAAGCAGTCGCTTGGGTGTATCCTTTGGCTGGCACTACACGTGCACCACACCCTGCGTCTACTGAAGCCACTGATAGTACAACTGCTCCAAGACCCAAGAAGCGCACTCGTGTTCTCAACGACCGAGAGCTTCTTGTGGCTCTTCATCTGAAACAGGATAGGCATCATGACTGGCTGAAGCGTCAGATGGTGGAAGTTAATCGCATTTGCAATCTTGCCACCAAGAATGCTTTCGTTGCCCATGAAACCTGTCGCCGCACATGGAAAGGGCTAACGATGATGTGTTCTGAAGATGATCTCCAAGAGGATGGCTTCACTGAGCGATTCAAGTTTGACTCCACACCTCCTCGAAGAGCTGTGCTGCTAGGAACTCCATCCCTTGAAGACTCTGAGTTCTCTTCATCTGCTGCAACAGTGACTGCCCGAGTTATCGAGGATGAAGATGATGCTACTTCACCACCACCTCCTTCAGCACGCGTCAACTCTGCTCCAAGCTCTTCAGTATCGCCAAACACCACCAACGACCCTGCTACTTCACCTACTCCGCATGGGAACGAGTAGATGCTCTATGTCTTCAAACCTTTTTGGTCCTTACTGACAAAAGGGGGAGAAGCATATGAGGTTGATAGTCTTCAAGAGGGTCCATATGGGCGGGTGCTTTATATTTTGCTTCGTGCTTACAACTCTCGTTTTGCTACATTTGGTTCTTTGAGTTGTAACACTTAAACTCAATGGTCATCTGCTACTTATCTGCCACTTTGTTTTGCGATGATAAATTCCGCATGTGCGACGACAAATTCCGCACTTAGATCATTCTGCAGACGTCCATTTTCCATCATGCATGTCATTATCTTCATATACTTTCACATGCATAGTGGATTGTCCTCATAAGTTGAAGTGGATCTCCACAAGTACAACCTGCCATGTGCATTTGCATTCCAAAAGCAAATTACCTATATGCACATCTTCAGGGGGAGCCCTTGCAACTTATGAAGACAATTCCTTATCCTTTACAATTTCACAGATTATATTCCCCGTTGAAAACTTCAACTAGTTTGTCATCAATCACCAAAAAGGGGGAGATTGTAAGCGCATCTAGTGCCACCCCTAGTTGGTTTTGGAGTATTGACGACAAACCTAGTTGAGGGACTAATGTGTTTGTGAGAATTGCAGGATAACACAGGTAGAAGTCCCTCATTGATTCGGTTTTCCTAAGAGATGACCCCTAAAAATGTATGAAGACATTGAAGTCAAAGGTGGTATATGAAGATATTCACATTGAAGACTATGACAAGAAAAGACACCACATGAAGCCTATGGAGCTCGAAGACTTAGATCTTTCGTAGTTCTTTTTCTTTTGTGTTGAGTCATAGGAACCACTGTACTATTAAGTGGGGTCCAAGAGAACCAGTCAGACTGACTGAAGTGATGCCTAACCAAAAACCTATGTCTTCGAGTGAAGACTATGAGAGCGAATCTTGTCCAGAGTCGGACAAGTCAGCTTTGCTTGTAGCCCAAGTAAAGTTGCCGTGTGAGTTTGAAATCTGACCATTGGAACACGTGTCAGTTCCTTAGTGACCCGGGGTCATTTCGGACAAATTAGGTCGGGTTGCCAAGTGGCTATAAATAGCCCACCCCCCACAACCATAAACGGTTGGCTGCTCGGATTGAGAGTACGGCTTTTGTCGTTTGAGAGCAACCCACCTAGAAGCCTTTGAGAGAGAATTCCTTGCGAGGATAAAGCCCTAACCACCCAGAGCCAGAGAGAATTGGGCATCACTTAAGTCTTCTTGTCTGTGTGATCTGAAGACTTATTACACTTGAGGACTGTGCACCCTCCAGCCGGTTAGGCGTCGCGTTCTGAGCATCCAAGAGACATTGTGGATTGCCTGTGAACGAAGTCTGTGAAGGTTTGGGAGTCTACCTTGAAGACTTACCAGAGTGATTGGGCGAGGTCTCTGTGACCTTAGCTCAAGGGGAATACGGTGAGGACTGGGTGTTCTGAGCTGCGTGTTCAGGACTGGGTGTCCGGGACTGTGTGTCCTAAGGTTTAAATACCTAGCCGCCCCAACCAGACGTACAGTTGTCACAGCAACTGGAACTGGTCCAACAAATCATTGTCTTCAATGAGTCACTGGTTTCATCTTCCCTTCCCTTTACTTACTGTTGCTCCTTGTGAACTCATTGTATGTTTGCACTATCTTTTGTCTTCACTGAGTGACTGCATGCTCTGTATGGCTTCATAATATCTTCCTACCTGATCCTTACTACATTGCTGCTATGAAGTCATTGTGCTTTCACTTCATTGAACACTTGACTATGGCTTGCCTAGTGTAGTCTACCTTCCGCTGCATGGTAATAGGTTTATTTCTATCGTTTGTCTTCATAACTTCCACGTTTTGAAGACTTTCATAAAAATCGCCTATTCACCCCCCCTCTAGTCGATATAACGCACTTTCACCTTTCAAAAGGTCCAAGGACAAGAAAACCCACCTCCTGGTGGCGGTTGACAAGTTCACAAAGTGGGTGGAGGCAGAGCCCGTTAGTAAGTGTGACGCAGCCACAGCGGTTCAATTCATCAAAAAGGTGATTTTCTGGTTTGGCTTTCCACACAGTATCATCACTGATAATGGTACCAACCTGTCCAAGGGTGCTATGAAGGAGTTCTATCAACGTGAGCACATCTGGCTTGACGTGTCATCAGTGGCTCACCCACAGTCCAATGGTCAAGCAGATAGGGCTAATCAAGAGATTTTGCGAGGCATCAAACCCTGGCTTATGGTTCCTTTGCAGCGGACGCCGGGTTGTTGGGTTGAGGAGTTACCATCTGTGTTATGGAGCATCAACACCACACCCAACAGATCGACGGGATACACACCGTTCTTCATGGTTTATGGAGCAGAGGCAGTTCTCCCCAGTGACATCCATCATGACTCACCTCGTGTAGCGGCATATGTTGAAGCGGACAACGAGGCAGCACGACAAGACGCTCTGGACCTGCTGGACGAGGAGCGTGACATAGCGGCTGCCCGGTCGGTGATTTATCAGCAAGATCTCCGTCGCTATCACAGTCGCCGAGTTAGAACCAGAACCTTTCAAGAAGGAGATTTGGTACTTCGGCTCATCCAAAATCAGACAGATATGCACAAGTTATCCCCACCTTGGGAGGGACCTTTTGTGGTCAGCAAGAATCTGCACAACGGGTCATACTACCTCATTGATGTTCGAGAGCGCAAAGACTCACGTAAATCAGAGGAGGAGACCAATCAGCCGTGGAATATTGCTCATCTTCGGCCTTACTATACTTGAACCATAGGCTCTACTTATGTACATATTATGACAATGTATATATTATAATCAATGCAATAAACCGGAGCCTCAGCTAAAGCAGGGTCTCTGTTCTTTTTACATCATGCATGGTTACACGGAGTTTCTGTCTTAAAGTGGCCTCCGGTTTACCGCTTGAGTTAGCTTTTAAAAAGCTTTATATCATATCACTTGGGGGCTTTGTCGTGTCCGAACCATAGCAACGCCATCTGGTAGACGAAAAGCCACAACATCACTTGGGGACTTGGTCATGTCTGAACCATAGTCACGCCTCTTGATCGGCCTAGTGCCACATCATCACTTGGGGGCTTTGGTCGAACCCGAACCATCGCTACACCTCTTGATCGGCGTAATGCCAACGCATCATTTGGGGACCTGGCTGACTTAAACCATAGCTACGCCTTTTTGGGGGCATGGTCTTGTCCGGCCATGGTAATGCCACTTGATCTGCTCAAAGCCTCATCTGCAATGGTTTTATCTTTGCCTTTGCTTCTATTTTTCTTTTGATAAAATAGTTCTTCTTTGTTGCGTTTTCAACCAACATTATTAATCTGGTTCAACTGTCAATTACAAATTGGCGAAACACGGTCAAATCTTAAACCGGAGACTATCTGCCCGGTTTGATTTTCTGGTGTCATCCTATTACGGAGCAAACCAGTGTTTTTCATAACCCGGAACGGTTTACGTTGTAAACCGACCTTATATTAACAGGAGCTGTTTTCTCCTCCAACAGTGTGGGTTTTCAACCCCGCTTCAAGATTGGCCAGCCAACTTCATGCCTAACGATGGCAGGTATTATGTATCTCAATATTTGGTCATATGCTTAAACCTAAGCTATTATCTTTGGTTTCACATACATAAATATCATGACCCGCCTAGTGATAAACCGCCAAGGCATTTTTTAGTTTCTCAACTGCAGAAAACATTTTGGAGATAGATAATTCAAAAGAAGCATTAGTTGCAATAAATATGCACGAAGGCATATCAAGACCAAGTGTATCAGCTAGCCTATTACAAGGCAATATGGTGCCCAAATAAAATCATTGTTTTCTGCATATCACAGTGTGCAGTGCTTTAAACCGGCTTCCGGTTCATGCTTGGTTACCAGCCTGACCTGATTGTTATGGGTCATCTTGCGCCGGTTCAGCCTCTTCCTCCCTACCCAGCGGCTAGAAATCAACAGTTGCCCAGTCGATTCCAGTTAATGCTTGAAAGATAGCTTCATCACTGATCAGCAACGACGGTTCAATGTCAGGAGCGTAAGTATGCTTACGGACGGGCAGGACAAGATTCTCCGCTTCAGCGATTGGTGCAGCAACCCGCTTGTTCTGACCATCATAATTGGCTTGATAGTGGGACAGATCCGCTTCTTCCGCCAGTTGACAAGCCAGAGGGCGCACTTCCTGGTTTATGGGTCGGAGATCCCCTTCATCAAATTCTGTCCCATCTTCTTTCAAACTGGGATAGCCTTGGGCTGCTTCAACAGGATCAAAGTCAGGCACCCACGCTTTTGCCTGGATTAAGGTGTTTATAGCACCTGTTCTAGCT
The DNA here is from genome assembly GCF_002162155.2 of Triticum dicoccoides. NCBI lineage: Eukaryota > Viridiplantae > Streptophyta > Magnoliopsida > Poales > Poaceae > Triticum > Triticum dicoccoides. The sequence goes on along the minus strand of NC_041382.1, from coordinate 743,259,409 downwards.
GCAGATCTCTTCAGCTCTTCAACCCGGGCAAGGAGCATGGATAGCCTTTCAAGGGTGTCTTCGATCAAAGTGGGCGGCGGATTGTTATGGGAAGCTATATAGATGATCCGTTAGGCACCCGTGTACAGTTGCTCTATCAAAGTATAAGCAGCCTTCAACTTCTTCCGCACATCCGATCCCAAGTGGCCAATGCGAGTTCCTACATCAGTATAAGGGTTATTAAACCGGCAGATACATATAAAGGTTTGCTCAAATCAGAGAACAAGGATACTTACCAAATATAGCCGCAGTCATGGCATGAACCTGTCGCTTCACACTGGTCAATTCGTCAACCACCGGTTTGAGAGCGGCTTCAGCTTTTTCAGCCCTTTGCGTTAAACCGGCTTTCTCAGTTGCCCAATCCGCTCGCTCTTTGTTGAAGCCCTCCTTAAGTTTCTCCATTGCGCTTAAAGAACTGGTTAATTCCTCTTTTGCCTTGGAGGTTTCGGCTTGTTGCGACTTCAGGTTTCCTTGCAGGTCAGCGGTTTGACTTTCTTTTTTGCTCAGCTCAGCCTGCATACAGATAGTTATATGATGAAAATGACTATACAGATTTGAAGTACCAACCACATAACAAGTTATGCCCTTGGTACTTGGGGGCTAATGCATATTTGCTCTTCATCGTACAAATTCTACAAAGTCCCAAGCTCAATACAAGTATTCAACTTGGCACTTGGGGGCTAATGGCTATTTGTTCAAAGACTACTGATACCAGAATTTTTATTATCTAAAGTCCCGGTTTAACTACATGAAGTTGAACCGGCCCTTGGGGGCTACGTCAGCAAAGTTAAGAAGAATTGAGGTTCACGATGACTATTTAATCAAGTCCCGGCTTAAGTTGATATCTTAAACCGACCCTTGGGGGCTACTAAAGGTGATAAATATATTACAGTAATACAGGAAGTGCAAGCATATAGGAAGTTACCTCAAATTTGTCCTTCATCATATTGACCAGACCAGCTTCATAGTCACGGCTGGTGTACAGCCGGTTCAGATAGCCAGAATGGAGATCTTGGGTGTTCAGAGCGGCATAAGTTGATAAATCGGTGTTCCACTTGCCTTTCCCAATTGCAGCAAACTCTTCGTTGGCAGTGTGACTGGATAAAGCAATAGGATTACCTGGCTCGGTACGACCAATGCCAGTGATAAGGACTTCGTCATCTTTTTCTTCACCAGTTCGTACTGGGGTCACCGGTTTGTCAGTATTCTTCGGTGGACTAGCTGTTTTGTCAATCCGGACAGGGCTTGTTGGCTGATCAATAGGGCCCGTGGCACCAACATGTGCCTCTTCAGCGACAAAGTCATGGTCTTGCGGTGGTGGGTCGTTCAGCACGTCATCACGGTTGGCTTCTTCAGGATCTGGTATTTTGTTCGGTTCAGCAGCGGCATTTTCCTCTGCCATATTGTTCAGGCGAGCTTTCTTGCTTGGTCTGGGTTTGGCCCTGAGAAAGAAAATTAAGAAGGGTCAGTACAGTTTCTGTTTGAAGTAATATATCAAGGACACAAGATGGAATATAATTTACCCAAGCACCGTTTTAAGTGGTGGAAGCTTGGTGGCTGATGACTCGCCGGAGGATGAATGAGAAGTGCCCTGATAATTAGAATTAGACGGATTAAGAGGTTGACAAAAACAACCTGCTTTAGGGCGTGCAGTAACAAGTGAATCAGAGACCTTTGAACGGCGTTTCCGAACCGGACTATTTGGTAAACCGGCGGAGGTAACTACCTGGCCGTTGTGCCGGGTTGTGCGGCGAGCTTTATGCTGTTGTGTATTCACAAGAAAGTTTGGATCCAAATAAGCAAGAGGATGAGAAAATTTAACTTTCCGGTTTGCTCGACGGATTTTTAGTGAAGGAAAAGGGTTTGAATTGGAGGAAAGAACGATTACCTGTACAGCATTAGCGTGACTGACTTCGGTGTCGTCCTGGCAATAATCATCATCAATAAGGCGTATGAAAAATAAACCAAGTGAGTCAAGCTCTACCTCAAGGTCCGGGTTACCCACATCATCATCAGCTGGTGGATCGGAGGACGCAGTGGTTCTCTTCCTATTAGCAGGTCTCTTCACAACTCTGGTTTTTGGCCGGGTTGGTTTCTCCGGTTTCTCTTGCGGAGGCTTCTTGCTCCAAAATGGATCATTGTCCTGTTTTAAAAGATACTAACATTGTCAGAGGATATTTCGAGCAAAGGCAGATTCAGTAAAAGCATAAGGTATGAGTCTTACAGCTGGCGGTTTGTTAATGGCGCAGAAAGGAGGTAGGCCGGTTTGAGCACAGACAGCTTCCGGTTCATTTAATATCTTTTTCATAGCCTTAGTAACTTCGTCATCTGTAAGCTAGATATCAATGTGCTGTTGAGGGTCTTTTACATCTCCTGTATATTCGCACATCAAACCGGGGTGCTGGCTTAAGGGTACTATGCTCCAAGATATCCAGCAGCGAGCAAAGTCAACCCCTGTCAACCCGTTTGCCATGAAGGCCCTCAGCTTGGATAATTGAGGATAACACTTGAGTCTTTCCTTAGCAGTCAGCCTCTGTGGGAAAGGGTGTGTATTGCTCAGGTGTTCCGGACAGTAACCCAGCAGGGGATTTTCTTCAGAAGGAGAAGTGTCCTTGCAGTAAAACCATGTTTGGTTCCACTCTTTGGGGTGGTTGTGGAGTTTGGCGTGAGGGAAGGTGACTTCTTTCCTCTTCTGAATTGCCATACCGCCCAATTCTGTATTGGGTCCGTTTGTGAATTCAGTACGGCGGTTCAGGTGAAAGAAATCCCGGAATAACTCTACGGTAGGTTCCTCTTGAAGGTACACCTCGCGGAACACTTGAAAGTGACAGATGTTGGTTATGGAGTTGGGACCAGTATCTTGCGAACGCAGTTGGATGTTGGCTAAAACATCTCGATAAAACTTTGAACCAGGAGGGTTGAAGCCCCGGGCTAAATGATCAGTAAAAACAACAACTTCTCCGTCCTGGGGAGTGGGAGGACATTCCAGGCCAGGGACCCTCCAGTGAATGACGTCTTGCTTACTTAAAGCGCGAGTTCTGACCAAATTGTTCAGTTGAACTTCGGTCACTCGAGAAGGGACCCACTTGCACTCATATGCTTGTTTGGCCATGGCAAGATCTACAAGGCAGTAATTACCGGTTCAAGGGATATTACTACTGGGAATAAACCGGCCAAGACAGGCCGGGTTAACTTCATCAGTAGTTGAGTATGTTAAAGCCCATGAAGGCAGATGAGGAGGTATATAAGGGCTCAAGGCCCATAATCGGTTTAAGGCCTGTAGCCATAAACCGGCGTCGGTATGTAACTTGTATTGTAAGTTAGGAATAGTGGAGACCGAATCGGACACACCTATGAGCCGGTATCGGGACTCTGTAAACCGACGGGCGTCACCCGTGTATATAAGGGGACGACTCGGCGGCGGTTCAAGGACAAGAGACAACAAATCGAGACCTAGGCGAAGCTTGTTTGCTCCCTAGTCATCGAAACCCCATCAATTCCATCACAACTAGACGTAGGCTTTTACCTTCATCGAAGGGGCCGAACTAGTATAAACTCTCTTGCATCCCTGTGTCCGCTTTAACCCCTTCAAGCTAACTCGTAGCGATGGCTCCACGACTAAGTCCTTTCATGAGGACATCTGTCATGACAAAACCACGACAGTAGGCTAGTGAAGGCTTCACTCATCCCGCTCTTGGCGGACTGAACCTTCTCAACCACCACACCCATCAGGATGCGGTGGTCCTCCATGATGGAAGCACGTCGCAGTGCCTCCATCAAAGTGTTCGGTGCCTCCGGATTAGTGGAGGTCGCCGGCGGAGTTGGCGCTCCCCCTCCTTCGAAGGGGGTTGCTCACTCGATTTTGGACCCACATGGGTCTCCAGAATGGCGTTCGGCTGGGGGCCGGACTGGTCACGGCCCCCGTCGTCAGTCTGCATGGGGGTTGTGCCCCCCATGTTCTCGACAGCCGAGGCATTACCCTCTAGCACCGTCTTGGCGGCCTCCCGCACCTCTCCGTGGCCCGGAGAGGTCCTTTGGGATAACACCTCGGTGTCATCCGCGATAGGTGGCGGAGAGGCTCGTGGAGGCGTCTCGCTCTCCAACATCTCCAGCGCCAGAGAGTTCCCTGAAGATGATGATAGTTGGGGGAGGTCGCGGGTCGGACTGAAACACATAATATAATATGTTATCCTACAACTCGTAAAAGACCGGATGTATATAAAGCATCCTTAGATACTTACGATGCGGCCAGGGGCTTCGCCCTAGGGCGCCGCTTGGGGGTGGCTTCGGCATACGAATCCGAGCCATCCGAGAGGGATATCTTCCCCCTCTTGGATGCCTCCGCCTTCGGATCTATGCAGGCCGCCCTTTTCTTCTTCCTCCCCTTAAGGGGAGAGTCGCTTTCTGCCTCCTCCTCCTGTTCATCTTCATCTCCCTCGTGGAGGAGGGTGGTTCAATATCTCCGGACACAACGTCTGAAGTACCTTTACGGCGGAGGCCACCTTTGGCCTCCTTGCTCTTCTTCTTGGCATTCTTCTTCAGCGCCTGATACGGCACGGGACCAGCATCCTCGTTAGCAGAGGAATGGTTGGGTCTTCGGGTAGCGGAGCCGGACACTTGATCCGCTCTGCCTTCTTTGTCCAACCCTGATTGAAAGATGGAAGGCTCAGTATACCCTTTGATTTGTGAACCTAAGTTATGTTTGCAAATTAAAAACTTACTCTGGTGGCCGGATGCGCGCTGTCGAGGCCGATGTCGTCGGTTGTCTCCGGCCACGTCTTCTGGGCCTTGAAGAGCAGCTTCCAGATCTCTTCGTGCATTGTGCCAAAGAATCGCTTCATGGTTCGTGGCCCTTCTGGATTGAACTCCCACATATGGAGAGTCCAGCGCTGATAGGGGAGGGTCCAGCGGAAAAGCATCACCTGAATCACGTCACTGAGACTGGTGTCCTTCTCTATAATATTTTTGATGCACTTTTGCAGCATCATCACTTCGTCGGTTGACCCCCAGTCTAGACCCTTGTTGGTCCACGACGCGAGCCGCATTGGGGGTCCGGGTCTGAACTCAAGAGTGGCTGCCCAGTTGGCGCCGCGAGGTTCGGTGATGTACAACCACTGCTGCTGCCATATCTTTACAGTTTCCACGAAGGCCCCTTTGGACCAGGTGAAACCATGGCACCTCCGCAGTCCGCGTGCTGCCCGTCAACCACCTTTGGCTTCACGTTGAAAACCTTGAGCCATAGGCCGAAGTGGGGGGGGATGCGGAGGAGCGCCTCGCACACGATGATACACGCCGAGATGTGGATGAAGGAGTTTGGGGCTAGATCGTGGAAATCTAGCCCGTAATAGAACATGAGGCCGCAGACAAAAGGGTGAAGATGAAACCCTAGTCCACGGAAGAAGTGGGGGATAAACACTACTCTCTCACTGGGCTCCGGAGTGGGGATGACCTGCTTTTTGGCAGGGAGCCTGTGCGCGACGCCCGCAGCCAGGTATCTCGCTTCCCGGAGCTCCTTGACGTCCTTCTCCGCAACAAAGGAGGTCATCCACTTGCCTGAGAGCCGGATCCAGACATGGCTGCATAGGTTGGGAGCAGTGGGAAAGACCGAAGCTTGGGCGCTGGAGCTTGAGGATTGGAAAGCAGAGGGAGGAAGAAGGCGTGGTGTAAAAACAACGGACCTTTATCCGCTTATATAGGCAGTGAATATCAAACGCCCCCCTCAAGCCTTAAAATTCGCCTATTCCCAAGGGGTCGCGTGAATGGCGTGGTTGGATTACCCAAACCCGTGATGATGAGAATCCCGCAATAAGGGGACACGATCTCTATTTGGACAAGACGTGTCAATAGAGGCTGCACCTCGAAACGCGAAGCGCGAGACTGAAAAACGGTTCGAACTGATAAAGGGCCAGACGTGGCGTTTCGCCAAAAAAAGTTGTCTGTTGACAAGCCTTATTTTGATTAAGTATATTGCCTTCGTGGTTGAGGGTTGCGGCTTTTATACAGAGTCAGATACAGTTCTTTTATTTAGAAGTTTGCTTTGAAGTATTCGGAGGAGGAACCCGCCTTGCAATGCCAAAGACAATCTGCGCGCCGAACACATCGTCATTGAAGACTGGTTCAAGGGCTACTGAGGGAGTCCTGGATTAAGGGGTCCTCGGGTGTCCGGCCCGAGTGCTATGGGCTGGACTAATGGGCCGTGAAGATACAAAGTAGAAGGCCTTCCCCCCGTGTCCGGATGGGACTCTCCTTTGCATGGATGGCAAGATTAGCGTCTGGATGTATAGATTCCTTCTTCTGTAAACCGACTCTGTACAACCCTAGGCCCCTCCGGTGTCTATATAAATGGGAGGGTTTAGTCCGTAGAGGCTATCAGAATTCATATAGGCTAGACTTCTAGGGTTTAGCCATTACGATCTCGAGGTAGATCAACTCTTGTAACCACTATACTCATCAAAGTTAATCAAGCATGACGTAGGGTTTTACCTCCATGAAGAGGTCCCAAACCTGGGTAAACATCGTGTCCCCTTTGTCCCATGTTACATTCGATCCGCAGACGCACAGTTTGGGACCCCCTACCCGAGATCGGCCGGTTTTGACACCGACACTCCTAACCTCCTCGTGGCTTGAACTCCATGATCATGAGTACCTGCATGCTCGAAGAATTATTCTATGTTAAAAAATCTTCACGTAATTAAAAAATATATTTGTACCATTAAAAAATGTATGCGACACTTATAAAATATATACATGATTTTCAAAACGTGTGTTCATGACATTTTAAACTGAATAAAACTAGGAAATGTAAGAGTGTAAACCATATGAAAATAGGAAACACCTCTTGCAGACTAGCTTATTAACTGGTTTGGTGCTACCTATAGCCAAGGGTGAGCTAAGTTCACACTTGGCGATGAACCTAATATAGTTAAAGCTTTAACAACATAAGAAAATATTTAACACCCTCAAAAAATTGGCATATACGATTTCACTCTTTTATGCCGTACCTAAAAATGAGAAAATGTGATACTACAATAGTAAAGGATGGAAAATATAATCCTAATAGACAGATTAAAACTAGATCTAGTGATGTGGCGTCAATAACTTTAGAGAGGGACCTCTTACTGATGGTGAATGGCTTGATCTTGAATAGCCCATCGTTATCGTCCTCCTTTGCCCTCCGATACGCTCGAGATCCAAGTTAGAGTCCCTGGAGCGAACCTCAAACTCTTCGAAGTCGACATGTTCATGCTCCATCTCAAGACCGACCCCAAGCACGTCAAGCCTTGCAAAGTGTTGACCCCCGCCAGCGCCGCGCCGGGCCTTTTTCTTCTCGGCCACGGCTTTAGCTTCATCACCCTACGTGTCACCGTGGGCATGTTGTGATTCCGCCACCGCACATGGCTGCTAGTACCTCGTAGTAGTCACTAGGGGGGAGGACGAGCCTCGCCTAAATTGGTAAATGTGTAGGGTTTTTAATGAAAAATGGGAGCGAATGTGTAGGTTGGCACATGGGGGCGAGGACAATCCCATATATACACGGTGGTCGCAAAAATGACGAACCCTAGGCAAGGGGGTGTGTGGTAGGGCCCACACACTAGTGAGGGGCTATGCAATAGGCAGAAGGAACGAGGTGGTTCCAGAAGCAAGTGTTTCAATTCAGGGAATCATGCCCGTTGGCACCTTGAAAGAAGGGGTATTTCTAGTATAGCCCTTAAAATTGAATGCAAGGACCACTGATTTTCTTTCTTCGGTACTAAGCATTTTTCTTGCTGAAGATTGTGCGACACCCCTGCCCTGGAAAAAAGTAAGCACATGATATACCCTCGTTAAAATGCTACCCTATGCTACCATTCGTAATCAAGATAAAGCAGACAAAAGCATTGGATGTTTAATGAATTCACCTCATGTCTCCCAAAGGATTGGATTCACACTACTGTAGTACATATTTCTGTCACTAGTGTTCAGATTAGCACTTCATTTCTTACTTGCTCCTAACCTCCTCGTGGCTCGAACTCCATGATGATGGGTACCTGGATGGTCGAAGAATTATTAAGTGTTAAAGAATCTTCACGTAATTGAAAACAAATTGTACCATTAAAAAATGTATGTGACACGAAAATGTATTCATGATTTTAAAAAAGTGTTTTCATCATATTTTAAACCAAATAAAACAAGGAAATTTAAGTGTAAACCATGTGAAAATAGGAAACGCCTCTTGCAGACAAGCTTATTAAGTGGTTCGGTGCTACCTATAACCAAGGGGGAGCCAGATTCACATTTGGCGATGGACCTTGTATAGTTCACCACAGTATGCTACAAATGTGTGTATGGACGTCACATCCCAGACACAACTACGGGGTCTGGTCCTAGCTCCATCCCAGGCTATGATCTAACCATATATTTAAAGCTTTAACAACATAAGAAACTATTTAACCCCCTTAAAAATAGCCATATTGTCGCGGGTTTGTCACGGCAGATGTCCTCATGAAAGGACTTAGTCGTGGAGCCATCGCTACGGGTTAGCTTAAAGGGGTTAAAGCGGACAAGGGACGCAAGAGAGTTTTATAGTAGTTCGGCCCCTTATGATGAAGGTAAAAGCCTGCGTCTAGTTGTGCTGGAATTGATGAGGTTTCGATGATCAGGGAGCGAATACGCTGGGCCTGAGTCTCGAGTTGTTGTTTGCCGTCCTGAACCGCCGCCGGGTCACCCCCTTATATACACGGGTTGACGCCCGTCGGTTTACAGAGTCCCGAGGCCGGCTCATAAACATGTCCGGCTCGGTCTCCACTCTTTCTATCTTACAATGCAAGTTACATACCAATGCCGGTTTATAGCTACAGGCCTTTAAACCGGTTCTGGGACCTGGGCCTTTACATAGCGTCACCGTCTGTCTCCATGGGCTTCAAGTTAATCAGGCCTCTCCTGGCCGGTTTACGCCCAATAGTAATATCCCCAACATTAGGTCCCAGACTGATTTGAACTGGTTCATGTCAGTCCTCAAGAAAAACTTCGTCTTCAACATCTTCACAAAATTTCGTAAACCGCCGTGACGTCATCTTCCCGGATCGCGGTAAACCGTCCTGATGTCATCTGTCATAAAAAAACTGTGTATGACACATCTTCATAAATGAGTCTCCGACAATTGAGGCGACAGCTCCGCTTTATTTCCAAATTTCTGGCTCCTCAATTTTTGCACCTGACACTTATCCTTTGCCTTTATAAATAGGGTCGAGGGGTCATTTTCACCTTTCCCCCTCGTGCCTCTTCGCGTCGTCATCTTCCTCGTGCCGCTCAGCCTTTGGAGCTCCGCCGCCACCATCGACCGTCGCCTCTGCTCCGACTCTGGCCGCTGCATCACCCTGAACACACCAGAAAACGGTGGCGCCTCTCCGCTTCTTCATCAGCACTGGTAAGTTCTCTGCTTTTTCCGCCATAGATCTGTTCTAGGGTTTTAGCGTTCTTCGGTGTTCATCAGCGTTCTTCGGTGTTCGTCAGCATTCTTTGCTCATACGATGACTCTTGATAGAATCCTGAATATCTGTTCCATATAATGATAGCCTTTAGTCTCTGTTTCCATCTATGCATCTCAAAACAGAAGATCTCATCTGAACCTTCACCCATTGCTGCGGTACTGCTTCCTAGGTCTTGAATATACTTTCCTTTTCTGACATGCGGTAGATCCAAAATTACAATACCAACTTGTGAAATCTTTTTTCCCTTCACTTACACATCTGCAGACTTGAATCTTCAATGTCAGACTAGGCGGTTTAACTTTGTAGAAAAAATGACAATCTGGTATATACCATTAGTCCCCTTGTTGAACCGCCAATATACATCATATTTAGCATTTGCTTTAATAAACTCCGGTTTATGATCGACCAACCCTGGTTTGACAATGTGCATATATCTTTGAACCGCCACATAGCTTGTCCACTGTAAATCTTTAAACCAGTATTTATCATGTTTGTAGAGCCATGGCCAAGCAAGTTTACGAATGAAATTGGTTCCCTTCTCGAGTGACTGAAGAACAGTTAGACAATCTTGTCAAAACGGGTGCCTTAAGCAAGAAAGATGTCATTCACTGGAGGGTCCTTGGCCCGGAATGTCCCCCTACCCCCAAAGATGGAGAAGTTGTTGTATTTGCTGATCACTTGGGCCGGGGTTTCAACCCTCCTGGTTCAAAAAAATTCCGGGATGTACTGGACAGCTTTCAACTGCGCCCACAAGACATTGGCCCTAACTCCATAACCAATATCTGCCACTTCCATGTTTTTTGTGAGGTTTACCTTCAGGAAGAACCTACAGTAGAGCTATTACAGGATTTCTTTCATTTAAACCGTTGCACTGAATTCAAAGACGGACCCAACACAGAATTGGGCAGAATGGCGATTCAGAAAAGGAAAGAAGTCACTTTTCCGCATGCCAATCTCCATAGTCACCCCAAAGAGTGGAACCAGACCAGGTTTTACTGCAAGGATACATCTCCAGCTGACGAAAACCCCCTGCCGGGTTACCGTCCTGAACGTCTGAGCAACACACACACCCTTTTCCTCAAAGGCTAACTGCTAAGGAGAGGATCAAATATTCTCCTCAACTATCCAAGCTTAGGGCCTTCATGGCAAATGGTTTGACAGGAGTTGATTTTGCACGCTGCTGGATAAGCTGGAGCGTTTTTCCCTTGAGCCAGCGCCCCGGTTTGATGTGCGAGTATACTGGGAACTTGAAGGATGCTTAGTGGCACACTGACATTCAGCTTACAAATAATGAAGTCACTGAAGCTGTAAAAAATATGCTGAATGAACCGGAGGAAGTCTGTGCCCAAACCGGACTACTTCCTTTCTGCACCACCAACAAACTGCCAGCCCTAAGAATCATATAACTTGTTTATCTGAAATTGCTTTTGTCCCAATATTCTCTGAAAGCGTGATTATTTTCTATACAGGGTGATGATCCGTTTTGGAACAAGAAACCCCCGCAGGACAAACCGTCAAAGCCAACCCGTCAAAAAACCAAGGCTATGAAAAAACTGCCAACAGGAAGAGGACCACTGCATCTTCTGATCCACCAGCTGACAACGATGTGGGTAACCCGGATTTAGAGGCAGAGCTTGACTCACTTGGTTTATTTTTCATACGCCTTATTGATAATGATTTTTGTCAGGATGACGCTGAAGCCAGTCACGCTGATGATGTAGAGGTAATCCTTCTTTCCTCTGATTCAAATCCTTTGCCATCACTAAAAATCCGTCAAGCAACCCAGAAAGTTAAATTTTCTCATCCTCTTGCTTATTTGGATCCAAACTTTCTTGTGAAGACACAACAGCACGAGGCTCGCCGCACAACCCGGCATAGTGGCCAGGTAGTTACCTCCACCGGTTTATCGGACAGTCCAGTTCGGAAACGCTGATCAGAGGTCTCTTATTCCCTTGATACTTCACGCCCCAAAGCGGGTTGTTTTCGTCAACCTCTTAATCCGTCTGACTCAAATTATCAGGGCACTTCTCATTCATCCTCTGGCGAGTCGTCGACCACCAAACTCCCACCCCTCAAGACAGTTCTTGGGTGAGTTATATACTTGTTTTTACCCTTAACATGCATTTTATCCATTATCCTAATCTTCATGTTTACTTTGCCAGTGCTAAGCCCAAACCGAGCAAGAAGGCTCGCCTGACTAAACCGACAGAGGAGGACGCGGCTGTTGAACCGAAGAAAACTCCTGACCTTGAAGAAGCCAATGTTGATGACCTGTTGAATGATCCACCACCTCGGGATCATGACTTCACTGCTGATCAGGTGGAAGTTGACACCACAAGCCATACTGACCAGCCTACCAGTCCTATCTGGACTGATAAACCGACAAGTCCAGCAAAAGATACCGACAAACTGGCAACTGCAATACGATCTGCTGAGGAGAAGGATGATGACGTTCTGATTACCGGCGTTGGCCATACTGAACCGGGAAATCTTATCGCTCTGTCGAAGCATACCGCCAAAGAGGAATTTTCTGCAATTGGCAAAGGCAAATGGAATGCCGGTCTGTCCACCTACTCCCATCTGAACGGTCAAGACCTTCATTTCGGCTATCTGAACCATCTATATACCAACCGTGACTATGAAGCCGGCTTGGTAAACATGATGAAGGAACGATATGATGTAATTTCATAATCACTACCCCTTTATTTTCTTTCGCAATCTGTCAATTCTAGTAGCCCCCAAGTGACGGTTTAAGATATCAATCCAAACCGGGACTATAGTAAAAAACTTTATACTTTGCCACAATGCATCTGAACTTCACTGAAGTAGCCCCCAAGTATCGGTTTGACTTTTATGAAGATGAATCGGGACTTTGTAAAAGATAACTTCTGTACCAGTAGTCTTTGAGCAAATATCCATTAGCCCCCAAGTACCAAGTTGAATACTTGTCCTATGCTTGGTACTTTGAAAAAAATTCTGACACAAAGCAAATATGCATTAGCCCCCAAGTACTAAGGGCATAACTTGTTGTGTGCTTGGTACTTCAAATATGTATTGTCACTTCATCATATAACTGTCTGTATGCAGGCCGAGTTGAGCAAGAAAGAGAGCCAAACCGCTGACCTGCAGGAGAACCTTAAATCTCAACAAGCTGAAACCTCCAAGGCGAAAGAAGAATTAACCAGCGCCTTAGGCGCCATGGAGAAACTTAAAGAATGCTTCAACAAAGAGCGGGCGGATTGGGAGACTGAGAAGTCCGCTTTGGTGCAAAGGGTTGAAAAAGCAGAAGCCGCTCTTAAACCGGTGGTTGATGAGTTGACCAGCGTAAAGCGGCAGGTTCATGCTATGACTGCAGCTGTGTTTGGTAAGCATCCTTGTCTCCTAATTTGACCATATCCCTTCATGTAGCCACCGGTTTACTAATCCTTGCAATAACACAGGAACTCGTATCGGCCACTTGGGATCTGATGTTTGGAAGAAGTTGAATCCTGCCTACACTCTGATAGAGCAATTGTATACTGGCGCACAACGGATAGTCTACACTGCTTCCCACAACAATCCGCCTCCCACTTTGATCAAAGATATCATTGAAAGGTTATCTATGCTTCCAGCCCGGGTTGACGAACTGAAAAACTCTGCTGCTAGAACGGGCGCTTTGGCTGCACTGACCGGGCAAAGGCATGGGTACCGGACTTTGATCCAACTGAAGCAGCCCAAGGTTATCCCAGCTTGAAGGAAGACGGGACATCATTTGGTGAAGATGATCTCCGGATCATAAACCGGGAAGTACGTCCATTAGCTTGCAAACTGGTTGAAGAAGCAGACCTGTCATACTACCAAGCCAGCTATGATGACAAGAACAAGCGGATTGTTGCACCGATTCCAGAGGCTCAAAATCTTATCCCGCCAATCCTTAAGCATACTTATGCCCCTGATATTGATCCGTCCGTGCTGATAAGCAATGAAGTTGCATTCCAAGCCTTAACTGGGATCGACTGGGCAACTGTTGATTTCCAGCCACTGGGTAGAGAAGAGGAAGCTGAACCGGCGAAGGATGATCCACAGCCGTCAGGCCAAACTGGTGACCAACCATAAACCAGGAGCCGGTTTAATCCTCTACATGCTGCGACATGTATTTGAGAAAACAATGATACTTTTGGGCACTGGAGCGCTTTGTAACAGGCTAGTTAAAATACTTGTGTTGATATTCCTTCGCGCATATTTATCTGCAATTGATGCTTGCTTGATTTGTCAGACATATGATATGATATCCATATTCGTTTGTCCAAGTTGTTTCTGTAGACAAAAGCTTAAAAGTGCCCTGACGGTTTACCACTTGGCGGGTTATGATACCTATATCTATATGTACAACCAAGGTGTATAACCAAGGTGATAAAAGATAACGAAACACAGATATATATATATATATGCAATACATGTGATTTTGAAGTATAAGGTTGGCTAACCAACGTTGTAGTGAGGGGCATGACCCAACTCTTGGAGGAGAAACAACTCCTGTGGACATAAGGCCGGTTTATACTATAAACCGTTCCGGGTTATTATAAACGCCGGTTTACTCTGTACTTCGAGTTTGATTGAAAACCAAACCAGGCTGATAGTCTCCGGATGATTATTTGATCGTGTACTGTCAACCTGTGATTGACAGTCGAGCCGGGTTGTTAACGCCGGTTTAAAAAGAAAAAATGTTTATCAAAAAGAGAACAAAACTCAAATCAAAGCAAATAAAACCGTTGTAGGTGAGCCTTTGAACCGATCAAGAGGTGTGACCATGGTTCGGACACGACCAAGCCCCCAAGAGGCGTAGCTATGGTTCGGGTTCGACCAGGTCCCCAAATGATGTTGTGGCATTACACCGATCAAGAGGCGTAGCTATGGTTTGGGTTCGACCAAGCCCCCAAGTGATGTTGTGGCATTGAGCCGATCAAGAGGCGTAGCTATGGTTCGGGTTCGACCAAGCCCCCAAGTGATGCTGTGGCATTGAGCCGATCAAGAGGTGTAGCTATGGTTCGGATACGACCAAGACCCCAAGTGATGCTGTGGCATTGCGCCTATCAAAAGGTGTAGCTATGGTTCGGACACGACCAAGCCCCCAAGTGATATAACATAAAGCTTTGAGAAGCTAAATCAAGGGGTAAACCGGGCGTTGCTTTAAAAACAGAAGCTCCATGTAACCACAGATGATGAAAGAAAACAACAGATACCCCGCTTTAGCTGAGGTTCCAGTTTATTATATTGATCATAATATATACATTGTCATAATATATACATAAGCAGAGCCTATAGCTCAAGTATAGTAGGGCCGAAGATGAGCAATATTCCACGGCCGGTTGGTCTCCTCCTCCGATTTGCATGAGTATTTGCGCTCTCGAACATCGATTAGGTAGTACGACCCGTTGCTGACCACAAAGGGTCCTTCCCAAAGGGGGGGGTAACTTGTGCATGTCCGTCTGATCCTGGATGAGCCGAAGCACCAAATCTCCTTCTTGAAAGGTTCTGGTTCTAACCCGACGGCTATGATAACGACGCAGATCTTGCTGATAAATTGCCGAACGGGCCGCCCCTATGTCACGCTCCTCATCTAACAGGTCAAGAGCCTCTTGCCATGCCTTCTCGTTGTCAGCTTCAACATACGCCGCTACACGAGGTGAGTCATGACATATGTCACTAGGAAGAACCGCCTCTGCTCCATAAACCATGAAGAACGGCGTGTATCCTGTCGATCTGTTGGGTGTTGTGTTGATGCTCCATAACACAGAAGGTAGCTCCTCAACCCAACAACCCGGCGTCCGTTGCAAAGGAACCATAAGCCGGGGTTTAATGCCTCTCAAGGTCTCTTGATTGGCCCTTTCTGCTTGACCATTGGACTGTGGGTGAGCCACTGATGACACGTCAAGCCGGATGTGCTCACATTGACAGAACTCCTTCATGGCACCCTTGGACAGGTTGGTACCATTGTTTGTTATAATGTTGTGTGGAAAACCAAACCGGAAAATCACCTTTTTTTAATGAATTGAACCGCCGTGGCCGCATCACACTTACTGACTGGCTCTACCTCCACCCACTTTGTGAATTTGTCAATTCCCACCAAAAGGTGGGTCTTCTTGTCCTTGGACCTCTTGAAAGGCCCAACCATATCCAGCCTGCAAGTCACAAACGGCCAAGTGATTGGAATCATCCTCAATTCTTGAGCCGGTACGTGAGCGCGCCTTGAGAATTTCTGACAGCCATCACATCGTCTGACCAAGTCCTCGGCATCAGCTTGGGCCATTAACCAATAAAAACTGTGACGAAACGCCTTGGCCACCAAAGATTTTGAACCGGCGTGGTGACCACAGTCTCCTTCGTGGATCTCATGTAAGATTTCACAGCCTTCTTCAGGAGACACACAACGCTGAAATGCCCCTGTCACACTGCAACAATGCAACTCTCCATTGATAATGGTCATGGACTTGGACCGCCGAATTATCTGTCTGGCCAGAGTCTCATCCTCTGGCAACTCGCCCCGGTTCATATACGCCAGATAAGGAACCGTCCAATCCGGGATTACATGAAGAGCCGCCACCAACTAAGCTTCCGGATCAGGAATAGCCAAATCCTCTTCATCAGGGAGCTTGACGGACGGGTTATGCAAAACATCCAAGAAGACATTAGGCGTAACCTGTTTACGTTGAGAACCCAGGCGGCTTAAAGCGTCTGCCGCTTCGTTCTTCTGCCGGTCCACATGATCCACCTGGTAACCCTTAAAGTGACCTGCAATGATGTCCTCCTCACGTCGATACGCTGCCATGAGTGGGTCATTGGAATCCCAAGTGCCAGACACCTGTTGGGCTACCAGGTCCGAGTCACCGAAACACTTAACTCGGCTTAGGTTCATCTCCTTAGCCATCCGAAGACCATGGAGTAAGGCCTCATACTCAGCTGCATTGTTAGTGCAAGGGAACTTTAAGCGGAGAACATAACAAAACTTATCACCTCGCGGGGAAGTTAATACGACTCCAGCCCCCGAGCCCTCCAATTTTCTGGACCCATCAAAATGAATAGTCCAATAAGTGTGATTCGGCTTCTCTTCAGGTGCTTGTAATTCTGTCCAATCATTGATGAAATCCACAAGTGCCTGAGACTTGATCGCC
Source organism: Triticum dicoccoides (assembly GCF_002162155.2). NCBI lineage: Eukaryota > Viridiplantae > Streptophyta > Magnoliopsida > Poales > Poaceae > Triticum > Triticum dicoccoides. The sequence goes on along the minus strand of NC_041382.1, from coordinate 743,242,749 downwards.
GTTCGGGGTATGTATTTCAACCCATGAGGCCCGAGCTCAATAGCCCACTTGGCAATCCGGCCAGTTGCTTCCCTGTTCTGGATTATATCTCCCAAAGGAGCAGAGCTGACCACCGTGATAGGATGACCTTGGAAATATTGCTTGAGCTTCCGGCTTGCCAGAAAACCCCATATACTAGCTTCTGCCAATGCGGGTACCTCTGCTTGGACTCAATAAGTACCTCGCTGATATAGTAAACCGGACGCTGAACCGGATATTCCTTTCATGCCTCCTTGCGCTCCACCACAATAGCCACACTGACTGCTCGAGCATTAGCCGCCACATATAGCAACAATGGCTCCTTGTCAACCGGAGCAGCAAGAACCGGCGGATTAGCCAACTGCCGCTTTAAGTCCTCAAACGCCTCATCTGCGGCAGAACTCCAGACGAAGTTATCCGTTTTCTTCAGCATCTGATACAAAGGAATGGCCTTCTCGCCGAGGCGGCTGATAAACCGGCTCAATGCGGCAATCTGGCCTGCCAAGCGTTGAACGTCATTGATACACTTCGGTTTAGCCAAGGAGGTGATGGCCTTGATTTTTTTCCGGATTAGCTTCAATGCCCCTGTTAGACACCAAAAAGCCCAAGAGCTTGCCTGCCGGTACACCAAAAACGCATTTGGCCGGGTTAAGCATCATCTTGTAAACCCACAGATTATCAAAGGTTTCCTTCAAGTCATCAATCAACGTTTCCTTCTTCCTTGATTTGACCATAATATCATCCACATAGGCATGAACATTACGGCCAATTTGCTTATGAAGACAATTTTGCACACATCATTGATAAGTCGCCTGGGCACTCTTGAGCCCAAAGGGCATGGACACATAGCAGAAGGCTCCAAAGGGAGTTATGAAGGTCGTCTTCTCCTGGTCCTTAACTGCCATTTTGATCTGATGATAACTAGAATACGCATCCAAAAAGCTCAAACGCTCACAACCTGCCGTAGCATCAATAATTTGATCAATACGGGGGAGAGCAAAAGGATCGGCTGGACAAGCTTTGTTGAGATCTGTGTAGTCCACACACATACGCCAGGTGCTATTCTTCTTAAGGACCAGCACCGGATTAGCCAACCATTCAGGATGGAAAACTTCAACGATAAATCCAGCCGCTAAGAGCCTGGCCACTTCTTCTCCAATAGCTTTGCGTCTTTCTTCATTGAACCAGCGGAGAAACTGCTTCACCGGTTTATACTTAGGATCAACATTAAGAGTGTGCTCAGCGAGTTCTCTCGGTACACCTGGCATGTCAGAAGGCTTCCGCGCAAAGATGTCTCGATTCTCACGGATGAACTCGATGAGCGCGCTGTCCTATTTCGGGTCCAAGTTGGCGCTGATGCTGAACTGCTTGGACGAATCGCCAGGTACGATGTCAACAAGTTTAGTCTCATCAGTCGATTTAAACTTCAGGGTCGGATCATGCTCTGTAGTTGGTTTCTTCAATGAAGTCATATCTGTCGGATCAACATTATCCTTGTGAAATTTTAACTCTTCTGTGGCACAAACTGACTCAGCGTAAGCCGCATCACCTTCTTCACATTCCAGAGCAATCTTGCGGCTTCCATGGACGGTTATAGTTCCCTTGTGACCCGACATTTTGAGCTACAAATAGACATAGCAGGGTCGTGCCATAAACTTAGCATAAGCCGGCCGTCCAAACAGGGCGTGATACGGACTTCTGATTTTCACCACTTCAAAGGTCAAAGTTTCTGATCTTGAGTCATGATCATCTCCAAAATCCACCTCTAGAGCTATCTTACCAACAGGATACGCCGATTTACCAGGCACCACACCATGGAACACTGTATTGGATGGTGTAAGATTTTTATCTGTTAACCCCATGCGCCGGAAGGTTTCATAATGAAGGATATTGATACTGCTTCCTCCATCCATGAGTACCTTGGTGAACTTATAACCTCCCACCTGAGGTGCCAGCACCAATGCCAGATGACCCGGATTGTCAACCCGGGGTGGATGATCCTCTCTACTCCATACAAATTGGCTGCTCAGACCAGCGTAAGTAATGAGGCACTGCCGGTTCAACGGAATTCACTGCCCTCTTATGAAGCTTTTGGTCACGCTTGTCTAATCTAGTGGTTAAGACATGATATTGCCCACTGTTTAACTGCTTCAAGTTGCTCTGGTAACCCGATTGCTGCTGCTGCTGTTCATTGCCTTGCTGATTGTAGCCACCCTATTTGCCCTGACTACCCTGATTGTTGTGTCCGCCCCGATTACCACGGAACCCTGAAACGGAATTTCCTCCACCATAACCCGGCCCATGAGATCCGGGGCCTGAACCGCCACCTGGTCCGTGATCATACCGGAAAGCATTAGAATTTTTGAACTCTTGCATGATGTAGCAGTCCTTCCAAAGGTGCGTGGCCGGCATCTCCTTCGTCCCATGTTTTGGGCAGGGCTAGTTCAACAGGTAAGATAGGCGGTCCGGGTTACGATTAGGTGCTCCGCTGCGCTGGGGCGGTTTACCCCTACGTCGCTGGCCCTTATCCTGCGCGCTGGTGTTAGCCACAAAGTCCAAGCTGTGATCCGCTTTACGTTTGCCGTTGTTTCCATGACCCCCCGGGTTGTGGTGCTGTCCCTTGGCATTACCGCTCTTTTTTCTCTTCCCTGTCTTATCATCATCAGACTCAGGATCCTTGGTACTATCAGAGTCAGCATACTTCACTAAAGCGGCCATGAGGGTTCCCATGTCATTGCAATGGCGTTTCAACCGTCCCAACTTCAACTTCAGAGGCTCAAACCGGCAATTGCCCTCCAAGGTCAGAACTGCAGTATCCGCATTGATGCGGTCTGATGAATGCAAAATTTCCGAAACCCGGCGCACCCACCGGGTTGTTGACTCTCCTTCCTCCTGGACGCAGGCAGCTAGGTCCACAATTGACATGGGCTGCTTGCAGGTATCTTTGAAATTCTGGATAAACCGGGTTCTCAACTCGGCCCACGACCTGATAGAATTCTCCAGTAAGCTCTTTAGCCAAGTGCGTGCCGTTGCTTCCAAAATCATGGTGAAATACTTTGCACATGCCGTATCATCCACATCCAGCATCTCCATGGCCATCTCGTAGCTCTCAACCCACATCTTAGGGGATAAATCGGCCATGTTATTCGGCACCTTACGCGGGCCCTTGAAATCCTTGGGTAAGCGCACGTTGCGCAATGCTGGGACAAGACACGGCACCCCCAAAGAACTAGAGGTAACTCCTGGCTCTACTGACATGGTTGGACGAACCGAAGTAAGCTGACAGGCTTCATGCTGTGCCGCTAACTCGGCCTCCCTGCATGCTCGAGCCCGGTCCACCACCTCCTCAGCATCACCAGCGCCACCTGCCGGGTTGTTTCCACGGGGCGGTTCATGGTTCCGTGCATTGCTTGACACAGCCGGTTCATCCATACGCCTGATGTAACTCCGGCTTAGACGGGGGGTGGAATGAATTCGATCACGACTGTATGAGTATGCCTCCTGTGGAACCAAGGCCGTCCGAAGAACCTCCTTAACCCGACGCGTCTCGACCGCCGCCGGAGAATCACCTTCAATCGGGATAGCCTCCAGCCGTGAAGCGGCAGCGACAAGATTGTCCATCAGAGTAGAATAATGACCCGGTGGCGTTGGGATGCTGTGCTACAATGTTCTTCTGTCGAGGCGGATCCATCAATCGTGGTTGAACCGGCGCCCCTGCCCCAGGTGCTTCCGCCCGGTTTACCATCGATGGATTACTGGTCCCTGCTCCCGGGGTGTTGAAGAGATTTCTAGCATCATAAACCGGAGGCAAGCGAGAGCGGTATCTCCTTTTCAGGACCTCGTGTGACACGTTCTGATCCAGCATAAGCCGGTAAGCCTGGGCATCGAAAGCGGCCCGCTCTGCGGCCATCCTGGTATCCTCACCGGCTAAGTCAACTTTGGCCTGAGTAATCTGATCCTTTACTTTCGCGATTTCTGCATTGTGGGTGTCCTGATCCGCCGGGTTAGCCTCCGCCATCAGTATTGCCAACACATCGAATAAATCAGACAAAACCTGAGCCGATGGTCGCACAGGGCCTCCAGCCCTGGCTGCCGTCGCCGCTGCTGATCTGGAAATCATCGCCACTACGGTGGAAGAGTGGATCGCTGTTTGTGTACTGGCCATGAAGATTCCAACCCAGTTTGGCAGATCAGAGGGGTCTGGAATACTGTCGCCATCGGAACAGCCCCCAATCCGGCCATCTTGTAACTGATATAACGACTCGGTCTCTCCGGTCGATGACTCATTGCCGGAATAAACGACGGTTTCACCACCAGATTTCGATATGTCCTTGTATTCCCCTCCATGGATGACTCCCACGAAGGCACGCTTCATGGCAGGCTTGACCCGGGCAGATCTCGCATGCTGAGCCGTTTCGACGAGGTTGGTGCAGATGTCCGGCTCAGGGCCCGGTTCGCCGATCTTGCCAATGAAAACGTGTATACCACCAAAGGGGACCCGGTACCCGTACTCGATTGAGCCGGCCTCGGGGTCCAAGCCTGCATCATTGATGTAGAGCTTGCCGCGACGACTCTTGGTCATCCGGCCCACAACGTAACCCTTGAGTCCTTCGAAGTTGCCCTCCAAGAACTTGAAACCATCGTGCGATATCCCCACGGTGGGCGCCAACTGTCGTGGGTTTGTCACGGCAGATGTCCTCATGAAAGGACTTAGTCGTGGAGCCATCGCTACGGGTTAGCTTAAAGGGGTTAAAGCAGACAAGGGACGCAAGAGAGTTTTATACTAGTTTGGCCCCTTACGATGAAGGTAAAAGCCTATGTCTAGTTGTGATGGAATTGATAGGGTTTCGATGACCAGGGAGCGAATACGCTTGGCCTGAGTCTCGAGTTGTTGTTTGTCATCCTGAACCGCCGCCGGGTCATCCCCTTATATACATGGGTTGACGCCCGTCGGTTTACAGAGTCCCGAGGTCGGCTCATAAACGTGTCCGGATCGGTCTCCACCCTTTCTATCTTACAATGCAAGTTACATACCAATGTCGGTTTATAGCTACAGGCCTTTAAACCGGTTCTGGGCCCTGGGCCTTTACACAGCATCACCGTCTGTCTCCATGGGCTTCAAGTTAATCCGGATTCTCCTGGCCGGTTTACGCCCAATAGTAATATCCCCAACACATTGAAGGAAATATGCCCTAGAGGCAATAATAAAGTTATTATTTATTTCCTTATTTCATGATAAATGTTTATTATTCATGCTAGAATTGTATTAACCGGAAACATAATACATGTGTGAATACATAGACAAACAGAGTGTCACTAGTATGCCTCTACTTGACTAGCGCGTTGATCAAAGATGATAATGTTTCCTAACCATAGACATGAGTTTTCATTTGATTAACGGGATCACATCATTAGGAGAATGATGTGATTGACTTGACCCATTCCGTTAGCTTAGCACTTGATCATTTAGTATGTTGCTATTGCTTTCTTCATGACTTATACATGTTCCTATGACTATGAGATTATGCAACTCCCGTTTATCGGAGGAACACTTTGTGTGCTACCAAACTTCACAACGTAACTGGGTGATTATAAAGGTGCTCTACAGGTGTCTCCAAAGGTACTTGTTGGGTTGTTGTATTTCGAGATTAGGATTTGTCACTCCGATTGTCGGAGAGGTATCTCTTGGCCCACTCGGTAATGCACATCACTATAAGCCTTGCAAGCATTGCAACTAGTGAGTTAGTTGCGGGATGGTGTATTACACAACGAGTGAAGAGACTTGCCGGTAACGAGATTGGACTAGGTATTGAGATACCGACGATCGAATCTCAGGCAAGTAACATACCGATGACAAAGGGAACAACGTATGTTGTTATGCGGTCTGACCGATAAAGATCTTCGTAGAATATGTGGGAGCCAATATGAGCATCCAGGTTCCTCTATTGGTTATTAACCAGAGACGTGTCTCGGTCATGTCTACATAGTTCTCGAACTCGTAGGGTCCGCACGCATAACGTTTTGATGATAGTTATATTATGAGTTTATGTGTTTTGATGTACCGAAGGAGTTCGGAGTCCCGGATGAGATCGGGGACATGACAAGGAGTCTCAAAATGGTCAAGGCATGAAGATCGATATATTGGACGACTATATTCGGACACCGGAATGGTTCCGGGGGTTATCGGATATATACCGGAGTACC
>NC_041382.1:743229446-743236199 GCF_002162155.2 Triticum dicoccoides | reverse complement strand
CCGCCCCCAAGTCCGAATTGGACAAGGAGGGGGCGACGCTCCCCCTTTCCTTTCCCCCACTCTCTCCTTCCCTCTCCTCTCCTCTCCTACTCCAACATGGAAGGGGGAGTCCTACTCTCGGTGGGAGTAGGACTCCTCATGGGGCGCCCCTAGGGTGGCCGGCCCCCTCCCCCTCCTCCACTCCTTTATATACGGGGAGGGAGGCACCCCCTTGAGACACAACAATTGATCTGTTTGATCTCTTAGCCGTGTGCGGTGCCCCCCTCCACCATAATTCACCTCGATAATACTGTAGCGGTGCTTAGGCGAAGCTCTACGTCGGTAGAACATCAACATCGTCACCACGCCGTCGTGCTGACGAAACTCTCCCTCAACACTCGGCTGGATTGGAGTTCGAGGGACGTCATCGGGCTGAACGTGTGCTGAACTCGGAGGTGTCGTGCGTTTGGTACTTGATTGGTCGGATCGTGAAGACGTACGACTACATCAACCGCGTTGTGCTGACGCTTCCGCTTTCGGTCTACGAGGGTACGTGGACAACACTCTCCCCTCTCATTGCTATGCATCACCATGATCTTGCGTGTGCGTAGGAAAATTTTGAAATTACTACGTTCCCCAACAGTGGCATCCGAGCCTGGTTTTATGCGTTGATGTTATATGCACGAGTAGAACACAAGTGAGTTGTGGGCGATATTAGTCATACTGCTTACCAGCATGTCATACTTTGGTTCGGCGGTATTGTTGGATGAAGCGGCCCGGACCGACATTACGCGTACGCTTACGCGAGACTGGTTCTACCGACGTGCTTTGCACACAGGTGGCTGGCGGGTGTCAGTTTCTCCAACTTTAGTTGAACCGAGTGTGGCTACATCCGGTCCTTGCGAAGGTTAAAACAGCACCAACTTGACAAACTATGGTTGTGGTTTTGATGCGTAGGTAAGAACGGTTCTTGCTCAGCCCGTAGCAGCCACATAAAACTTGCAACAACAAAGTACAGGACGTCTAACTTGTTTTTGCAGGGCATGTTGTGATGTGATATGGTCAAGACTTGATGAGATATAAGTTGTTATATGAGATGATCATGTTTTGTTGAAGTTATCGGCAACTGGCAAAAGCCTGATGGTCGTCTCTTTTATTGCATAAGATGCAAGCGCCAAATAATTGCTTTACTTTATCGCTATGCGATAGCAATAGTTGCAAGAGCAATAGTTGGCGAGACAACCACGTGACGACACATTGATATAGATCAAGATGATGGAGATCATGGTGTCATGCCGGTGACGATAGAGATCATGACGGTACTTTGGAGATGGAGATCAAAGGCGCAAGATGATCATGGCCATATCATGTCACATATTTTGATTGCATGTGATGTTTATCTTTTATACATCTTATTTTGCTTAGTTCAACGGTAGCTTTATAAGATGATCTCTCACTATATTTCAAGATAAAAGTGTTCTCCTTGAGTATGCACCATTGCCAAAGTTCATCGTGCCCAGACACCACGTGATGATTGGGTGTGATAAGCTCTACGTCCATCTACAACGGGTGCAAGCCAGTTTTGCACACGCAGAATACTCAGGTTAAACTTGACGAGCCTAGCATATGCAGATATGGCCTCGGAACACTGAGACCGAAAGGACGAGCGTGAATCATATAGTAGATATGATCAACATAGTGATGTTCACCATTGAAAACTACTCCATTTCACGTGATGATCGGTTATGGTTTTAGTTGATTTGAATCACGTGACCACTTAGATGATTAGAGGGTGTCTATCTAAGTGGGAGTTCTTAAGTAATATGATTAATTGAACTTTAATTTATCATGAACTTAGTCCTGGTAGTATTAGCATATCTATGTTGTATAGCTCGCGTTTAGTTCCCCTGTTTTATTTTTGATATGTTCCTAGAGAAAAATAAGTTGAAAGATGTTAGTAGTAATGATGCAGATTGGATCCGTGATCTGAGGTTTATCCTCATTGCTGCACAGAAGAATTATGTCCTTGATGCACCGCTAGGTGACAGACCTATTGCAGGAGCAGATGCAGACATTATGAATGTTTGGCTAGCTTGTGATGACTACTTGATAGTTTAGTGCACCATGCTTAACGGCTTAGAATTGGGACTTCAAAGACGTTTTGAACGTCATGGACCATATGAGATGTTCCAGGAGTTGAAGTTAATATTTCAAGCAAATACTCGAGTTGAGAGATATGAAGTCTCCAACAAGTTCTATAGCTAAAGGATGGAGGAGAATAGCTCAAGCAGTGAGCATGTGCTCAGATTGTCTGGGTACTACAATCGCTTGAATCAAGTGGGAGTTAATCTTCCAGATAAGATAGTGATTGACATAATTCTCTAGTCACCATCACCAAGTTAGTAGCGTGATGAACTATAATATGCAAGGAATAACGGAAACGACTCCCAAGCTTTTCGTGATGCTGAAATCAACGAAAGTAGAAATCAAGAAAAACATCAAGTTGATGGTTGACAAGACCACCAGTTTTAAGAAAAGGGCAAAGCGAAGAAGGGGAACTTCAAGAAGAATGGCAAGAAAGTTGCTGCTCAAGTGAAGAAGCCCAAGTCTGGTCCTAAGCCTGAGACTAAGTGCTTCTACTGCAAAGGGACTGGTCACTGGAAGTGGAACTGCCCCAAGTATTTGGCGGATAAGAAGGATGGAAAAAGTGAACAAAGGTATATTGGATATACATGTTATTGATGTGTACTTTACTAGTGTTTATAGCAACCCCTCGGCATTTGATACTGGTTCAGTTGCTAAGAGTAGTAACTCGAAACGGGAGTTGCAGAATAAACAGAAACTAGTAAAGGGCGAGGTGACGATGTGTGTTGGAAGTAGTTCCAAGATTGATATGATCATCATCGCACACTCCCTATACTTTCGGGATTAGTGTTGAAACTAAATAGGTGTTATTTGGTGTTTGCGTTGAGCATGAATATGATTTGATCATGTTTGTTGCAATACGGTTATTCATTTAAATTAGAGAATAATTGTTGTTCTATTTACATGAATAAAACCTTCTATGGTCATACACCCAACAAAAATGGTTTGTTGGATCTCGATTGTAGTGATACACATATTCATAATATTGAAGCCAAAAGATGCAAAGTTAATAATGATAGTGCAACTTATTTGTGGCACTGCCGTTTGGGTCATATTGGTGTAAAGCGCATGAAGAAACTCCATGCTAATGGAATTTTGGAATCACTTGATTATGAATCACTTGATGCTTGCGAACCATGCCTCATGGGCAAGATGACTAAGACTCCGTTCTCCAGAACAATGGAGCGAGCAACTGACTTATTGGAAACAATACATACTGATGTATGCAGTCCGATGAGTGTTAAGGCTCACGGCAAGTATCGTTATTTTCTAACCTTCACAGATGATTTGAGAAGATATGGGTATATCTACTTGATGAAACATGAGTCTGAAACATTTGAAAAGTTCAAAGAATTTCAGAGTGAAGTGGAAAATCATCGTGACAAGAAAATAAGGCTTCTACGATCTGATCACGGAGACAAAAATTTGAGTTACGAGTTTGGTCTTCAATTAAAACAATGTGGAATAGTTTCACAAATTCGTGCCACCTGGAACACCACAGCATAATGGTGTGTCCGAACGTCATAACCGTACTTTATTGGATATAGTACAATCTATGATGTTTCTTACCGATTTACCATTATCGTTTTGGGGTCATGCATTAGAGACAGCTGCATTCACATCAAAAAGGGGCACCATCTAAGTCCGTTGAGATGACACAATATGAACTGTGGTTTGGCAAGAAACCAAAGTTGTCGTTTCTTAAAGTTTGGGGTTGCGATGGTTATAAGAAAAAGTTTCATCATGATAAGCTCAAACCCAAATCGGAGAAATGTGTCTTCATAGGATACCCAAAGGAGACAGTTGGGTACACCTTCTATCATAGATCCGAAGGCAAGACATTCGTTGCTGAGAATGGATACTTTCTAGAGAAGGAGTTTCTCTCGAAAGAAGTGAGTGGGAGGAAAGTAGAACTTGATAAGGTAATTGTACCTTCTCCCTTATTGGAAAGTACTTCATCACAGAAATCTGTTCCTGTGACTACTACACCAATTAGTGAGGAAGCTAATGATGATGATCATGTAACTTCAGATCAAGTTACTACCGAATCTCGTAGGTAAACCAGAGTGAGATCCGCACCAGAGTGGTATGGTAATCCTATTCTGGAAGTCATGTTACTAGACCATGACGAACTTGCGAACTATGAGGAAGCGATGATGAGCCCAGATTCCGCGAAATGGTTTGAGACCATGAAATCTGAGATAGGATCCATGTATGAGAACAAAGTATGGACTTTGGTTGACTTTCCCGGTGATCGGGAAGCCATAGAAAATAAATGGATCTTCAAGAGGAAGATGGACGCTGATAGTAGTGTTACTATCTACAAAGCTAGACCTGTCGAAAAAGGTTTTGACAAAGTTCAAGGTGTTGACTACGATAAGATTTTCTCACTCGTATCGATGCTTAAAGTCTGTCCGAATCATGTTAGCAATTGCCGCATTTTATGAAATCTGGCAAATGGATAACAAAACTGCAATCCTTAACGGATTTCTTAAAAAAGAGTTGTATATGATGCAACCAGAAGGTTTTCTCAATCCTAAAGGTGTTAACAAAATGTGCAAGCTCCAGCGATCCATCTATGGACTGGTGCAAGCATCTCGGAGTTGGAATATATGCTTTGATAAGTTGATCAAAGGATATAGTTTTATACAGACTTGCGGTGAAGCCTGTATTTACAAGAAAGTGAGTGGGAGCACTACAACATTTCTGATAAGTATATGTGAATGACATATTGTTGATCGTAAATAATGTAGAATTATTCTGCAAAGCATAAAGGAGTGTTTGAAAGGAGTTTTTCAAAGAAAGACCTCGGTGAAGCTGCTTACATATTAAGCATCAAGATCCATAGAGATAGATCAAGACGCTTGATAAGTTTTTTCAATGAGTGCATACCTTGACAAGATTTTGAAGTAGTTCAAAATGGAACAGTCAAAGAAAGAGTTCTTGCCTGTGTTACAAGGTGTGAAATTGAGTAAGACTCAAAGCCCAACCACGGCAGGAGATAGAAAGAGAATGAAAGTCATTCCCTATGCCTCAGCCATAGGTTCTATAAAGTATGCCATGTTGTGTACCAGATCTATTGTATACCATACACTGATTTTGGCAAGGGAGTACAATAGTGATCTAGGAGTAGATCACTGGACAGCGGTCAAAATTATCCTTAGTGCAATAAGGATATGTTTCTCGATTATGGACGTGACAAAAAAGGTTCGTCGTAAAGGGTTACGTCGATGCAAATTTTGACACTGATCCAGATGACTCTAAGTCTCAATCTGGATACATATTGAAAGTGGGAGGAATTAGCAAGAGTAGCTCCGTGCAGAGCATTTTTGACATAGAAATTTGCAAAATACATACGGATCTGAATATGGCAGACCCGTTGACTAAACTTCTCTCACAGGCAAAACATGATCACACCTTAGTACTCTTTGGGTGTTAATCACATAGTGATGTGAACTAGATTATTGAATCTAGTAAACCCTTTGGGTGTTGGTCACATGACGATGTGAACTATGGGTGTTAATCACATGGCGATGTGAACTATTGGTGTTGAATCACATGGTGATGTGAACTAGATTATTGACTCTAGTGCAAGTGGGAGACTGAAGGAAATATGCCCTAGAGGCAATAATAAAGTTATTATTTATTTCCTTATTTCATGACAAATGTTTATTATTCATGCTAGAATTGTATTAACCAGAAACATAATACATGTGTGAATACATAGACAAACAGAGAGTCACTAGTATGCCTCTACTTGACTAGCTCGTTGATCAAAGATGGTTATGTTTCCTAACCATAGACATGAGTTGTCATTTGATTAACAGGATCACATCATTAGGAGAATGATGTGATTGACTTGACTCATTCCGTTAGCTTAGCACTTGATCGTTTAGTATGTTGCTATTGCTTTCTTCATGACTTATACATGTTCCTATGACTATGAGATTATGCAACTCCCGTTTACTGAAGGAACACTTTGTGTGCTACCAAATGTCACAACATAACTGGGTGATTATAAAGGTGCTCTACAGGTGTCTCCAAAGGTACTTGTTGGCTTGGCATATTTCGAGATTAGGATTTGTCACTCTGATTGTCGGAGAGGTATCTCTGGGCCCACTCAGTAATGCACATAACTATAAGCCTTGCAAGCATTGCAACTAATGAGTTAGTTGCGGGATGATGTATTACATAACGAGTAAAGAGACTTGTCGGTAACAAGATTGAACTAGGTATTGAGATACCGACGATCGGATCTCGGGCAAGTAACATACCGATGACAAAGGAAACAACGTATGTTGTTATGCGGTCTAACTGATAAAGATCTTCGTAGAATATGTGGGAGCCAATATGAGCATCCAGGTTCCGCTATTGGTTATTGACCGGAGACGTGTCTTAGTCACGTCTACATAGTTCTCGAACCCGTAGGGTCCGCACACTTAACGTTTCGATGACAGTTATATTATGATTTTATGTGTTTTGATGTATCGAAGGAGTTCGGAGTCCCGAATGAGATCGGGGACATGACGAGGAGTCTCGAAATGGTCGAGACATGAAGATTGATATATTGGACGACTATATTCGACGGACACTAGAATGGTTCCGGGGGTTATCGGATATATACCGGAG
>NC_041382.1:743216990-743229253 GCF_002162155.2 Triticum dicoccoides | reverse complement strand
TTCCCTCTCCTCTCCTACTCCAACATGGAAGGGGGGAGTCCTACTCCCGGTGGGAGTAGGACTCCTCGTGGGGCGTGCCTAGGGTGGTCGGCCCCCTCCCCCTCCTCCACTCCTTTATATACGGGGAGGGAGGCACCCCCTTGAGACACAACAATTGATCTGTTTGATCTCTTAGCCGTGTGCGGTGCCCCCCTCCACCATAGTTCACCTCGATAATACTGTAGCGGTGCTTAGGCGAAGCCCTGCGTCGGTAGAACATCAACATCGTCACCATGGCGTCGTGCTGACGAAACTCTCCCTCAACACTCGGTTGGATCGGAGTTCGAGGGACGTCATCGGGCTGAACGTGTGCTGAACTCTGAGGTGTCGTACATTCGGTACTTGATCGGTCGGATCGTGAAGACGTACGACTACATCAACCGCGTTGTGCTAACGCTTCCGCTTTCGGTCTACGAGGGTACATGGACAACACTCTCCCCTCTCGTTGCTATGCATCACCATGATCTTGTGTGTGCGTTGGAAAATTTTGAAATTACTACGTTCCCCAACACACATATGCTATTTCAAACTTTTATGCCCTACCCAAAAATGAGAAAACGTGGCACAACAATAGACAAGGATGGAAAGTATAATCCTTATAGACGGATTAAAACCAGATATAGTGATGTCGCATTGATACCTTTTGAGAGCGACCTCTTGACAATGGTGAATGGCTTGATCTTGACGAGATTGTCGTCATCGTCCTCCTTTCCCATCCCGCCACACCCGAGATCCAAGTCAGAGTCCCTAGAGGTGACGATACATTTGGAGAAGGACTTCTAGATGGTGGTGAATGGCTTGATCTCAACGCCCGAAATCTAAGTCAGAATCCCTGGAGCCAACCTGAAACTCTTCAAAGTCCACATCTTTGTACTCCATCTCAAGTCCGACCCCAAGCCTGTCAAGCCTTTCAAAGCGCCGACCCCCGAAAGCACCTCGCCGGGCCTTCTTCTTCTCGCCCACAGCTTTAGCTTCGTCACCCTCCGTGTCACCGCGGGCATGTTGAGATCCCGCCACCGCACATGGCCGCTAGTACCTCATTGTAGTCACTAGGGGGAAGGAGCCTCTCCTAAATTGGTAAATGGGTAGAGTATGAAACATGGAAGCGAATGTGTAGGTTGGCACAAGGGGCGAGGACAGTCCCATATATACAAAATGGTCGCAAAATCGGCGACCCTTAGACAAGGGGGCGTGTGATAGGGCCCACACACTCGTGAGGGGCTACACGATAGGCGGAAGGAATGAGGTGGTTCCAGAAGCAAGTGTTTCAATTAAGTGAATGTTGCATGTTGGCCCCTTGAAAGAAGGGGTATTTCTAGTATTGCCCTTGAAATGGGATGCATGGACCATTGACTTTCTTTCTTTGGTACCAAGCATTTTTTATAGTGTACTCATGATCTAACCATGTATATAGAGATTCTTAACACTTTTATATAATAACATGGCAACATTACTTCATGACTTTTTGTCTTACTTGGCACCAAGAAGAAATAATTTCAGAGTGGTTTTGTTTCTTTTGAGATGATCGGACTGGCCCATGCATGAATGAAGCAGTAGCTCTGGGGAAAACCATAGAATTTGCATACAAAATCTACACATGAGTTTTTTGTACTCAAATAGCATAAAAATTATGTAAACCATATATAGATAATTTTGAAAATATCCAAGAACATTCAACATATTATGTCATTACAACCTTGTGTCCTACCTAAGAATGGCAAAATGTAACTTTAGAGTGGTCTTTAGGGTTAGGTTAATGCATAACCTATATAGTTATCTACAGATCAACACATAGATTTGTGTCACCATTGCACCTAGAGAGAGAAAATGAGTGTATCAGTGAAATCGGAAAATATAAAAGCGTAAACCGAATGAAACCAGGAAATATAAGAGTGTACACCATGTGAAAATAAGAAACGCCTCTTGCAGACAAGCTTATTATCTGGTTTGGTGCTACCTATAGCCAAGGGGTGCCAGATGCACACTTGACGATGGACCTAGTATAGTTCACAATAGTATGCTAGACATGTGTGTATGGATGTCACACCCCGAACGCAACCAGGGGGTCTCGTCCTAGATCCACCCCGGGTTATGATCTAACCATATATTTAAAGCTTTAACAACATAAGAAAATAGTAAACACCCTTAAAAATAGCCATATAAGATTTCATACTTTTATGCCCTACCTAAAAAATGAGAAAATGTGATACTATAATAGACAAGTATGGAAAGCATAATCCTAATAGACAGATTAAAACCGGGATCTAGTGATGTGGGTTGATACCTTTACAGAGGGACCTCTTGACGATGGCGAATAGCTTAATCTTGATGAGCTCCTCGACATCGTCCTCCTATGCCATCCCGACACACCCGAAAGTCCCTAGAGCCAACCTCAAACTCTTCGAAGTCCACATCTTCATACTCCATCTCAAGCCTGACCCCAAGAACATCAAGCCTTGGAAAGCAGCGACCCCCACCAGCGTCTCGCGGAGCCTTCTTCTTCTCGGCCACAACTTTAGCTTCGTCACCCTCAGTGTCACCGCGGGCATGTTGAGATCCCGCCACCACACATGGCTGCTAGTATCTCCTCGTAGTTTGGCACATGGGGGAAGGAGCCTCGCCTAAATAGGTAAATGGGAAGAGTTTTTAAAGACACATGGGAGCGAATGTGTAGGTTGGCACATAGGGGCGAGGACAGTCCCATATATACATGGTGGTCACAAAAACAGCGACCCCTAGGCAAGGGGGTGTGTCGTAGGGCCCACACACTAGTGAGGGGCTACGCGTCAGGCGGAAGGAACGAGGTTGTTCCAGAAGAAAGTGTTTCAGTTCAGGGGATCTTGCGCGTTGGCCAATTTAAAGAAGGGTATTTCTAGTATTGCCATTGAAACTGAATGCATGGAGCATTGACTTTCTTTCTTTGGTACGAAGCATTTTTCTTGCTCAAGATTGTATGACACCCGTCCTCAGGAAAAAAGTAAGCGCATGATATACACTCGTCAAAATGCTACCCTATGCTACCATTCATATTCAAAGCACTGGATGTTTAATGAATACACCTCACGTCTCCCTAAGGATTGGATTCACACTACCGCACTAGATCTTTCTGTCACTGGTGTTCAGATTAGCGCTTCATTTCCTCCTTGCTCCTAACCTCCTCGTGGCTCGAACTCCATGATCATGGGTACCTGCATGTTCGAAGAATTACTAAGTGTTAAAAAATCTTCACGTAATTGAAAAAAATTGTACCATTCAGAAAAATGTATATGACACATAGAAAATATATTCATGATTTTAAAAAAGTGTGGTCAGGACATTTTAAACTGAATAAAACCAGGAAATGTAAGAGTGTAAACCATGTGACAATAGGAAACACCTCTTGTAGACAAGCTTATTAACTGGTTTGATGCTACCAATAGCCAGGGGGGGGGGGGCAGGTTCACACTTGCCGATGGACCTAGTATAGTGCACCATGGTATACTACACATGTGTGTATGGACGCCACACCATGGACGCAACTAGGGGGTATGGTCCTAGCTCCACCCCGGGCTATGATCTAACCATATATTTAAAGCTTTAACAACGTAAGAAAATATTTAACCTCCTTACAAAATAGCTATATGCGATTTTAAACTTTTATGCCCTACCCAAAAATGACAAAATGTGATACTACAATAGAAAAGGATAGAAAGTATAATCCTAATAGACAGATTAAAACCAGATCTAGTGATGTGGCATCGATACCTTTGGAAAGGGACCTCTTGACAATGGCGAATGGCTTGATCTTGACAAGCTCGTTGTCATCGTCCTTCGTTCCCATCCAGCCACGCCCGAGATCCAAGTCAGAGTGCCTGGAGGCGTCGACGCCTTTGGAGGGGGACCACTTGATGGTGGCATATAGCTTGATCTCAACGCCCGAGATCTAAGTCAGAATCCCTGCAGCCAACCTCAAACTCTTCAAAGTCCAGATCTTCATACTCCATCTCAAGCCCGACCCCAAGAACGTCAAGCCTTGCGAAGCGCCGACCCCCGCCACCGCCTCACCAGGCCTTCTTCTTCTCAGCCATAGCTTTAGCTTCATCACCCTCCGTGTCACCGTGGCATGTTGAGATCCCGCCACCGCACATGGCCTCTAGTACCTTGTTGTAGTCACTAGGGGGAAGGATCCTCGCCTAAATTGGTAAATGGGTAGAGTTTTTAATGACACATGGAAGCGAATGTGTAGGTTGGCACATGGGGGAGACGACAATCCCATATATGCATAGTGGTCGCAAAAATGGCTACCCCTAGACAAGGGGGCATGTGGTAGGGCCCACACACTAGTTAGGGGCTACGCGACAGGCGGAAAGAATGAGGTGGTTCCAGAAGCGAGCGTTTTCCATTCAGGGAATCTTGTGTGGTGGCCCCTTGAAAGAAGGGGTATTTCTAGTATTGCCCTTGAAATTGAAGCATGGAACATTGACTTTCTTTCTTTGGTACCAAGCACTTTTTTTATAATGTGTTCATGATCTAACCATGTATATAGAGATTTTTAACACTTTTATATAATAACATGGCAACATTGCTTCATAACTTTGTGTCTTACTTGGCACCGAGAAGAAATAATTTGAGAGTGGTTTTGTTGCTTTTGAGATGATGAGACTGGTCCATGCATGAACGAAGCAGCAGCTCTGGGCCAAACCACAGAGTTTGCATACAAAATCTACACATGAGTTTTTTATACTCAAATAGGATAAAAATTGTGTAAACCATATATAGAAATTTTTAAAAATATCTAAGAAGATTCAACATATACGTCATTACAACCTTGTGTCCTACATAAGAATGGCAAAATGTAACTTCGGAATGGTCTTTCGGGCTTGGTTGATGCATAACTTATATAGTTATCTATAGATCAACATATAAATTAGTGCCACCGCTGTACCTAGAGAGAGAAAAGGAGTGTACGCATGAAATCGGAAAACATACAAGCGTAAACCGAATGAAACCAGGAAAATGTAAGAGTCTAAACCATGTGAAAATAAGAAACGCCTCTTGGAGACAAGCTTATTATCTGGTTTGGTGCTACCTATAGCCAAGGGGAGCCAGATTCGCACTTGGCTATGGACCTAGTATAGTTCACCATAGTATGCTACACGTGTGTGTATGGACGTCACACCCCGAACGCAACCAGGGGGTCTGGTCCTAGAGCCACCCCAGGTTATGATCTAACCGTATATTTAAAGCTTTAATAACATAAGAGAATATTTAACACCCTTAAAAAACGGCCATATACGATTTCATACTTTTATACCCTTCCTAAAAATGAGAAAATGTGATACTACAATAGACAAGGATGGAATGTATAATCCTAATAGACAGATTAAAACCAGATCTAGTGATGTGGCATCGATACCTTTAGAGGCGGACCTCTTGACAATGGCGAATGGCTTGATCTTGGTGATCTCGTCGTCATCGTCCTCCTTTGCCATCCCGACATGCCCGAGATCCAAGTTAGAGTCTCGGGAGCCAAGCTCAAACTCTTTGAAGTCCACATCTTCATACTCCATCTCAAGCCCAACCCCAAGCACGTCAAGCCTTGCAAAGCGCCGACCCCCGCCACCGCCTCGCGGGCCTTCTCCCTCTCAGCCACATCTTTAGCTTCCTCACCCTCCATGTCACCGCGGGCATATTGAGATCCCGCCATTGCACATGGCCGCTAGTACCTCGTTGTAGTCACTAGGGGGAAGGAGCCTCGCCGAAATTAGTAAATGAGTAGAGTTTTTAATGACACATGGCAGCGAATGTGTAGGGTTGGATTCACACTACCGTACTTAATCTTTCTGTCACTGGTGTTCAGATTAGCGCTTCATTTCCTCCTTGTTGCTAACCTCCTCGTGGCTCGAACCCCATGATCATGGGTACCAGCATGGTCGAAGAATTATTCAGTGCTAAAAAGTCTCCACATAATTGAAAAAAATTGTACCGTTGAAAAAATGTATGTGACACTTAGAAAATATATACATGATTTAAAAAAAGTGTGTTCATGACATTTTAAACCGAATAAAACCAGGAAATGTAAGTGTAAACCATATGAAAATAGGAAACGCCTCTTGCAGGGAAGCTTATTAACTAGTTTGGTGGTACTTATAGCCAAGGGACAAACATGTCCACACTTGGCCAAGGACCTAGTATAGTTCACCATAGTATGCTACACATGTGTGTATGGACGTCACACACAGGACGCAACTAGGGGGTCTGGTCCTACCTCCACCCCATGCTATGATGTAACCATATATTTAAAGCTTTAACAACATAAGAAAATATTTAACACCCTCAAAAATAGCCATATACGATTTCATACTTTTATGCCCTACCTAAAAATAAGAAAATGTGAAACTACAATAGACAAGGATGGAAAGTAAAATCCTAATAGACAGACTAAATCCAGATCTAGTGATGTGGCGTCAATAGCTTTAGAGAGGGACCTCCTGACGATGGTGAATGGCTTGATCTTGAATAGCCCATCGTCATTGTCCTCCTTTGCCATACCGATACGCCCGAGATCCAAGTTAGAGTCCCTGGAGCAACCCTCAAACTCTTCGAAGTCCACATCTTCATACTCCATCTCAAGCCCGACCCCAAGCACGTCAAGCCTAGTAAAGGGCCGACCCCCGTCAGCACCTCGTCGGGCCTTCTTATTCTCGACCACGTCTTTAGCTTCATCACCCTCCGTGTCACCGCGGGCATGTTGATCCCCCCACCGCACATGGCCGCTAGTACCTCGTTGTAGTCACTAGTGTGAAGGAGCCTCGCCTAAATTGGTAAATGCGTAGAATCTTTAATGACACATGGGAGTGAATGTGTAGGTTGGCACATGGGGGCGAGGACAATCCCATATATACACTGTGGTCGCAAAAACGGCGACCCCTAGGCAAGGGGCGTGTGGTAGGGCCCACACACTAGTGAGGGGCTATGCGACCGGCGGAAGGAACGAGGTGGTTCCAGAAGCAAGTGTTTCAAGTCAGGGAATCTTCCGTGTTGGCCCTTGAAAGAAGGGGTATTTCTAGTATTGCCCTTGAAATTGAGTGCATCGACCACTGAATTTCTTTCTTTGGTACCAAGCATTTTTCTTGCTCAAGATTGTGCGACACCCCTGACCTGGAAAAAAGTAAGCACATTATATACACTCGTCAAAATGCTACCCTATGCCACCATTTGTAATCAAGATAAATAAGACAAAAGCTACGGATGTTTCATGAATTCACCTCATGTCTCCCCAAGGATTGGATTCACAGTACCGTACCACATTTTTCTGTCATTGGTGTTCAGTTTAGCTCTTTATTTCTTCTTTGCTCCTAGCCTCCTCATGGCTCGAACTCCATGATCATGGGTACCTGCATGGTTGGAGAATGAGTAAGTGTTAAAGAATCTTCACGTAATCGAAAAAAATTGTACCATTCAAAAAAAGTGTGTTCATGACATATTAAACCGAATAAAACCAAGAAATTTAAGAGTGTAAACCATGTGAAAATAGGAAACGCCTCTTGCAGACAAGCTTATTAACTGGTTTGGTGCTACCTATAGCCAAGGGGGAGCCACGTCCACATTTGGCGATGGACATAGTATAGTTCACCATAGTATGCTACACATGTGTGTATGGACGTCACACCCCGGACGCAACTACAGGGTCTGGTCCAAACTCCACCCCGGGCTATGATCTAACCATATATATAAATATTTAACAACATAAGAAAATATTTAACCCCCTTAAAAAAATAGCCATATGCGATTTCAAACTTTTATGCCCTACCCAAAAATGAGAAAATGTGATACAACAATAGACAAGGATGGAAAGTATAATCCTCATAGATGGATTAAAACTAGATATAGTGGTGTGGCATTGATACCTTTGGAGAGCGAGCTCTTGACAATGGTGAATGGATTGATCTTGATGAGCTCATTGTCATCGTCCTCCTTTCCCATCCCACCATGCCCGAGATCCAAGTCAAAGTCCCTAGAGGTGTAGATACCTTTGGAGAGGGACCTCTAGACAGTGGCGAATGGCTTGATCTCGACGCCTGAAATCTAAGTCAGAATCCCTGGAGCCAACCTGAAACTCTTCAAAGCCCAGATCTTCATACTCCCTCAAGTCCGACCCCAAGCCTGTCAAGTCTTGCAAAGCGCCGACCCCCTCAACCGCCTCGCCGGGCCTTCTTCTTCTCACCCACAACTTTAGCTTTGTCACCCTCCATGTCACTGCGGCCATGTTGAGATCTCGCCACCGCACATGGCCGCTAGTACCTCATTGTAGTACTAGGGGGAAGGAGCCCCGCCTAAATTGGGAAATAGGTAGAGTTTTTAATGATGCATGGGAGCGAATGTGTAGGTTGGCACATGGGGGTGAGGACAGTCCCATATATACACAATGGTCACAAAACCAGGGACCCCTAGACAAGGGGGTGTGTGATAGGGCCCACACACTAGTGAGGGGCTACACGACAAGCGGAAGGAACAAAGTGGTTCCAGAAGCAAGCGTTTCAATTCAGGGAATCTTGCGTGTTGGCCCCTTGAAAGAAGGGGTATTTCTAGTATTGCCCTTGAAATGGAATGCATGGACCATTGACTTTCTTTCTTTAGTACCAAGCACTTATTTTATAGTGTGGTCATGATCTAACCATGTATATGGAGATTCTTAACACTTTATATAATAAGATAGCAACATTGCTTCATTATTTTGTGTCTTACTTGGCTACGAGAAGAAATAATTTGAGAGTGGTTTTGCTTCTTTGAGATGATGGGACTGGCCCATGCATGAACAAAGCAGTAGCTCTGTGCCAAACCATAGAATTTGCATACAAAATCTACACATGGGTTTTTTGTACTCAAATAGCATAAAAATGTGTAAACCATATATAGATAATTTTAAAAATATCCAAAACATTCAACATATTACGTCATTACAACCTTGTGTCCTACATAAGAATGGCAAAATGTAACTTCATAGTGGTCTTTCGGGGTAGGCTGATGCATAACCTACATAGTTTTCTGCGGATCAACTCATAAATTTGTTTCACCATTGTACTTAGAGAGAGAAAAGGAGTGTACGCGTGAAATCGGAAAACATACAAGCATAAAGCGAATGAAACCAGGAAATGTAAGAGTGTACACCATGTAAAAATAAGAAACGCCTCTTTGCAGACAAGCTTATTATCTTGTTTGGTGCTACCTATAGCCAAGGGGTGCCAGATTCACAATTGGCGACGGACCTAGTATAGTTCACAATAGTATGCTAGACATGTGTGTATGGACGTCACACCCCAAATGCAACCAGGGGGCCTGGTCCTAGCTCCACCCCGGGTTATGATCTAACATATATTGAAAGCTTTAACAACATAAGAAAATATTTAACACCCTTAAAAATAGCCATACAAGATTTCATACTTTTATGCCCTACCTAAAAATGAGAAAATGTGATACTACAATAGATAAGGATAGAAATCATAATCCTAATAGACAGATTAAAACCAGGATCTAGTGTTGTGGCATTGATACCTTTAGAGAGGGACCTCTTGACAATGGCGAATGGCTTGATCTTTAAGAGCTCGTCGACATCGTCCTCCTTTGCAATCCCGACACACCCGAGATCCAAGTTAGAGTCCCTGGAGCCAACCTCAAACTCTTCGAAGTCCACATCTTCATACTCCATCTCAAGCCTGACCCCAAGCACGTCAAGCCTTGCAAAGCGCCAACCCCCACAAGCGCCTCATTGAGCCTTCTTCTTCTCGGCCACAGCTTTAGCTTCGTCACCCTCCGTGTCACCGTGCGCATGTTGAGATACCGCCACCTCACATGGTCGCTAGTACCTCATTGTAGTCACTAGGGGGAAGGACCCTCGCCTAAATAGGTAAATGGGAAGAGTTATTAAAGACACATTGGAGTGAATGTGTAGGTTGGCACATGGGGGCGAGGACAGTCCCATATATACACGGTGGTCGCAAAAACGGCGAACCCTAGGCAAGGGGGCGTGTGGTAGGGCCCACACACTAGTGAGTGGCTATGCGTCAGGCGGAAGGAATGAGGTGGTTCCAGAAGCAAGTGTTTCAATTCAGGGAATCTTGCGTGTTGGCCCCTTGAAAGAAGGGTATTTTAGGTATTGCCCTTGAAATTGAATGCATGGACCATTGACTTTCTCTCTTTGGTACCAAGCCTTTTTCTTGGTCAAGATTGCATGACACCCCTACCCTGGAAAAAAGTAAGCACATGATATAGACTCGTCAAAATGCTACCCTATGCTACCATTCGTAATCAAAGCACTGGATGTTTAATGAATACACCTCATGTCTCCCCAAGGATTAGATTCACATTACCGTACTACATCTTTCTGTCACTGGTGTTCAGATTAGCGCTTCATTTCCTTCTTGCTCCTAACCTCCTCGTGGCTCGAACTCCATGATCATGGGTACCTGCATGTTCGAAGAATTATTAGGTGTTAAAAAATCTTCATGTAATTGAAAAAAATAATTTACCATTGAAGAAAAATGTACATGACACTTAAAAGATATATGCATGATTTTAAAAAAAGTGTGTTCATGACATTTAAAAATAATTTATACCATGTAAAAAAATTGTTTGAATAAGTATTTGAATGTTTTAAACACATATTTAAAACATGTTCAAAAGCTTGTGTTTTTAAATGTGCAATATGTATTTGAAAAAAATCGACGTGTACATGAAAATATTTTATGTGTGTTGAAAAAGGAGAGAAAAGATAAAAAGAGAAAGCTGATGAAAAAATGTTGAAAGGAACACATAAACCATCACTGAAACAAACAGGGAAAAAACCATGCAGAAAACTGGTAAAACCCACCATAAAAACAAAACGGCAGAAGCAAACCAAGCAAAAACATGGTCAAAACCACCACAAAAACAATCTTTCATGTAAAAAAACAATCAATAACTTCCGTGGAAACCTTTCCCCTAGAAAAGCTTACACGCCAAAAACCTAGAGGCAAGATCTATGGGCGATGCATAGCTCTCACTGCGTTTTGGATAGAAGAAGAGAAGCGAGTGCTCACTTCAGTTAGCCGGCCCATTTAGCACTGTGGGTAGTATTTGATTATGGTTTTTGCGACCCTTCTATAATCCGTCTATGGTTTATTACGGTTTTGGGCCTTTGTGCCTTCATTTTTCCTGTTTTCTTCTTTACCAAATTTTTATTTTCCACTAGGGAATCTTGTGCCCTCGCCCCTCGAGAGAACTGGTATTTATAATATTACCCCTGCGAGATGAATGGATGGATGTGGTACATTTGTCTTTCTTTCTTTGGGGGTAAGCCAACTTTTATTAGCTCAAGATCGTACTACACACTTGTAGTACGACTGTACTCAATGTTGGAGATATCGCTTACCGGGAACTTATCGGTCGATCCATGATAAGGGGTAAATCGGCAAGTTTACCGGCATATCGACCGATTTATCGCCATATCAGTTGATTTATCAATTGATTTATCTTATCGGTCAGGCAACGGTAAGTGATAAATCAGCCGATTTATTAGAATATCAGAAGATATCTTGAACAGTGACTGTACTACTACTAATGTACACCCTCCGTCCAGGTTTACTGGACGGGTTCATCCAACCAAATGTTTAACAAATATCTTCTCATAAATGATTCTGTGTAACTCTAAGATTCCTGCGAGTAAGCCATACTAGCTACTTACTTCATTGTTCTCAAAGAAAAAGAAAGTTACTCCATTGAGTTACTAGCATGTACTTTATGTGCAATCATTAGCATTATTATACAGTATTTATATGTATTACTCCCTCTGTCACGGAATATAAGATTGTTTTTCAAGCTAACATAGCTCAAAAAACGATCTTATATTGTGGGATCACTACTGGAATCAGGGATTTTGCCGTCTGCTAGTTCTTTGCCGTCTGCAAGAAGCTCTTTGCCATCAGCTACCAAATAGCAGACAATAAAGAACTGGCAGACAGCAAAGAAGGTCTTTGCCATCTGTCATTTCTTTGTTGTCTGCTGGCAGCCTTTGCCATCTGCCAGCGGATGCCAGTATCCACCCCCCTCTTTGTCATCTGCTGGCAGACAGCAAAGATTCGTTGTCATCTGCTGGCAGACGGCAAAGAGAGGGGCTATCTTTTTTTGCGGGTAAAAAAAATCATTGCCCCACCTCCTCTATCTCTATCCCTTCTCTCTCCGCCCCTCTCTCTCCACCCGACCTCTCT
>NC_041382.1:743183791-743216876 GCF_002162155.2 Triticum dicoccoides | reverse complement strand
CTCATCTCTCCCTCTCCCTCGCGCGAGCAGCTCCGGCGGGATTCGACGGCACCCAGCACACCCACGTGACCCCCTCGCCCCGCTCCTCCATCCCCTCCGACCAGATCCGACGCGCGCATCCTCTTGCGACCACGCGCGACCCTCCCCTGCGACTAGGGTTTCGGTCACCACGTCGCCGGCGTGGCCCTCTACTGCTTTCTCTCCACAAGCTCTATCGATTCCTCCGCATCGATTTGCTTTTCCCCACCTCCTGCGGTCGTCCCCTTCGGTTTCTCCCCGTTAGGATTTTGGTGCTGGTGGTGGTTCGGCCATGGTGCTCCGATGATGATCCGGTCGCCGTGAGGATCCTCCGTCGGTGCTAGATGTGCCGTGGCGCAGTGGTGCCCCTGGGTGGCGCCTCCATGTTGCGGTGCCCCTGGGTGGTCGCCTTTGTGCCCGTTCTCTCGCTGGCGCCACCGTTGTGGTGCTCTCTGCCGAGCTCCGGCGTGCTGTGGTGGTGTTGGTTCTACTACTGGTCACACCATAGTGATGGTGTGGATGCATCCCGCTTCGGCTACAACTCCTCTTGGTGAGCTTCTCCTTGCTCCCCTCCTCTCTCTAATGCATAGCTCTAGCTCTTGATCTTGTTGGATGTGAGGCCCTATTAGCTCTGGTTAGCTGTTGTAGATGAGCATCAACTTGTGTTGGAGCTCTCTGTGATGGATTCTTGCTGTATCAGGGTTTTGTTCAGTGGCCATCTATGTGTATTTGTGAAGTATATATTCTCATGTACTGCTCTGTTCTGTGTTGCTATTACTTGTAGTAGCAGTTTATAATGGTACTAGCCCCCTGTGCTTGTGGTGCAGTTCCCTAATTGCAGAAAAATACCAGGTGCAAGTGTGGTGTTGTGCTACCCTGCTATTTCTTCTATGCTATAGTACTGAACAGATACACACTTGTTCTTAGTTGTTTTACTTCCAATACCGGTATGAACAGATACTACTTGGTTTGGCTATTCCTATTAGTCTCTTTCTAATAGCCTATGAACAAATGCTATACTTAGTTTTGGCCGTTACTTTCCTAGTTGTCTACTGATAAGACAGATAATACATCTGATTTGGGCAGTGATGCTAGTCTGAGCCCCCCTCTCTTAGGCTTAATTTACATGTGGCTATCCCTGTGTTGTGATGAACTAGCCCTGGCACTTCCAGGCTGTCTGAGCACATAATCCCTCAAGTATACCTTGAGGTCTTCTATAGCTTGGTCTTGTGGATTCTAGTAAACCTGCTTCTTGTGGACAGCCTGCTCCTCCTATCTGCTTCACACTATCTCACAGATATGGTTTTGGGCCCAATCCTGTTTGATGTTTTGGACACCAAGTGTCTAACAAACCCTACTCAAGGTTGGCTGCCCTATTTATACTGGCCTGATAGGTGTGACTAAGCTGTGCGTGTGTTTGTGATGTCCTCACGGGTGGCTTTGGTGATTGTGGTGTTAACAATAGCTACTTATTGTGTCAAGCTCTTCTTGATAGTTATCTCGTCTAAGCTGCTGGTGGCTGGATGTGTTGGACTTGTTCTGGTCGGCTGGTTGTGATGTATATCTCCTCCTGGAGCTTTGTTTTTGGCGTAGCACAGTGACATGTACCTATTGTCACTGGACAAAACTGATTGTGGTGATGAAGTCTAATTCTTGGCTTTAATCACTAGTTTTTAGTTGGCTTAATTCCTGGAGCTAGTACTGATAGTGGTCTTTGTGTTGGCATTTAACTTACTACTAATTGTGGTGGCTTCTTGATGGGTCCTTGGATGGTTCTCTCCTTTGGCTCTTTGGTATTGGTTTACTCTATTTGGCTTTCTAATTAAGATCACTTTGAAAATTAGGATCTTAACTAAGATTGTCTTGATCTCAAGTGTTGGCTCCTACAGCATTGCATTTCACCAAGTGAAATGCTACATTTCTACTCCTAACCCATTCTCTCTTTCTTAGTGTTTTTGTTATGCAGGTTGGAAGAAAAGAAGAAGATCCAGACAAGATCTTAGTGATAAGATAGTTTTTAGGAAAATAAATATTTAGTTTTAGGTCATTTCTTGTAATTTCAGATATGGAGTGCTTGTCTTTAGTTTTTCTTTTGACTTTGTGAAACTTGCTACCTATGGATGAAACTGTGTAATATTGATGAAACTATGTATGTGTATGGATACAACTTGCTACTATTGGTATATATATATATGTGTGTGTGTGTGTGTGTGTGTGTGTGTGTGTGTGTGTGTGTGTGTGTGTGTGTGTGATTTTATGTGAAAATGAATTGATATAAGAAGAAACAGAATTAATGCCTATTTGGTCTCTTTGCCATCTGCCAGCAGATGGCAAAGAGCCATGCCCTTTGCCGTCTGCCAGCAGACGACAAAGGCCTTTGCATCTTTGTCGTCCGCCAGCAGACGGCAAAGTGCCCTTTGCCGTAGCTCGTTCAGCCGGACATTTTGCCATCTGCTGGCTGATGGCAAAGGCCTTTGCCGTCCGTCAGGCATGCCTTTGCCTTCAGCCATGGCAGACGGCAAAGTTCCTAATTCCTGTGGTGGATGGAGGGAGTATAAGTTAGCAATCCAACTTTTTCATCGCATTCTTGATCTAACCATGTATATGGACATCTAACATTTCTTTTTAAACTAAGATGGCGTCGACCTTATATTCATTTAATATTCAACCAATATCCCCTTATAAATGACTTTGTAACTCTATGATCCTTGTAAATAAGACATATCTACTTACTCCATTCAGTTACCATCGTGTATGTGAAATCATTAGCATTATTGTATGATTAGTTCACGAATTGTAAATGAGCATTGGAACTTTTTTATAATGTGTTCATGATCTAACCATGTATATAGAGATTTTTAACATTTTTATAAAATAACATGGCGAGATTGCTTCATGACTTTGTGCCTTACTTGGCACCGAGAAGAAATTATCTGAGAATGGCTTTGTTTTTTTAGATGATGAGACTGGCCCATGCATGAACGAAGCAGCAGCTCTGGGCCAAACCAGAGAATTTGCATACAAAATCTACAACTGAGTTTTTTATACTCAAATAGCATAAACATTGTGTCAACCATATATAGAAAATTTTAAAAATATCCAAGAACATTCAACATAATACGTCATTACAACCTTGTGTCCTACCTTAAAATGGCAAAATGTAACTTCAGAGTAGTCTTTCGGGGTAGGTTGATGCATAAATTTGTATCGCCGATGTACCTAGAGAGAGAAAAGGAGTGTACGTGTGAAATCAGAAAACATACAACCGTAAACCGAATGAAACCAGGAAATGTAAGAGTGTAAACCATGTGAAAATAGGAAAGTCTCTTGCAGACAAGCTTATTATCTGGTTTGGTGCTACCTACAGCCAAGGGGGAGCGAGGTTCACACTCGGCGATGGACCTACTATAGTTCACCATAGTATGCTACACATGTGTGCATGGATGTCACAACCCGGACGCAACCAGGGGTTCTGGACCAAGCTCCACCTCGGGCTGTGATCTAACCATATATTTAAAGCTTAAACAACATAAGAAAATATTTAACCCTCTTAAAATATAACCATATGCGATTTCAAACTTTTATGTCCTACCTAAAAATGAGAAAATGTGATACTACAATAGACAAGGATGGAAAGTATAATCCTAATAGACGGATTAAAACCAGATCTGGTGATGTGGTGTCGATACCTTTGGAGGGGGACCTCTTGACGGTGGTGAATAGCATGATCTCGGCGACCTCGACGTCGTCATCCTCCTTTGCCATCCACCACGCCCGAGATCCAAGTCGGAGTCCCTGGAGCGAACCTCAAACTCTTCAATGTCCACATCTTTGTACTCCATCTCAAGCCCGACCCCAAGCACGTCAAGCCTTGAAAAGCGCTGCCCCCCGCCACCGCCTTGCCGGGGCTTCTTCTTCTCGGCCACAGCTTTAGCTTCGTCACCCTCCGTGTCACCGCGGGCATGTCGAGATCCGCGAGGATCCCGCCACCGCACATGGCCGCTAGTACCTCATTCTAGTCACTAGGGGCAAGGAGCCTCGCCTAAATTGGTAAATGGGTACAGTTTTTAATGACACATGCGAGCGAATGTGTAGGTTGGCACATGTGGGCAAGGACAGTCCTCTATATATATACACAGTGGTCGCTAAAACGGTGACCCCTAGGCAAGGGAGTGTGTGGTAGAGCGCACAAATTAGTGGGGACCGCGCGACAGGCAAAAGGCACGAGGTGGTTCCAGAAGCAAGCATTTCAATTCAGGTAATCTTGCATGTTGTCCCCTTGAAATAAGGCATATTTCTAGTATCGCCCTTGAAATCAAATGGATGGACCAATGACTTTCTTTCTTTGATACCAAGCATTTTTTGCTCATGATTGTATGACACGTCTGCGCTGGAAAAAAGTAAGCATGTGATATACACTCGTCAAAATGCCACCGTACGCTACCATTAGTAATCAAGATAAACAGGACAAAAGCATTGGATGTTTAATGAATACACCTCATGTCTCCCCAATGATTGGATTCACATTACCGTACTAAACCTTTCTCTCACTGGTGTTTAGAATAGCGCTTCATTTCCCCCTTGCTCCTAACCTCCTCGTGGCTTGAACTCCATGATCATGGGTACCTGCATGGTCGAAGAACGTCAGAGTGACAAGAGACAACTACGATGCAATTTACACATAGGTGACATTCATTGAAAGTCCTTCCATCGATCCCTCATACAAACACGTCGGGTTACAAATCTATACCTCAACTCATTGCCTTACCGAATTACTCACACATGGCGATCGGACCGCAATAAGATGTCGTTGAAGAACACATCAAGATGAAAGATTTATTGGTAATACATCTTACGATGTTTGGGGGATGCGATACATGCTTGCAAGTATGGCTATCTTGGAGATGGATTGATGCGGTGGTGAAGATGGTGGTTGCTATGGAGATGATATGTGAAATGGAAGTGGCTAGGGTTTGTGAGTGGCTTTTGGTGCGAGGATGGAGGTTCTTCCATTCTGGCGTCTGTTCTTCACGAATTAGGTATGGGTCCCTTCAACTAAAAAAAGGGTATGAGTCCCTTCAACTAAAAAGGGTACGAGTACCTGAATTGTAATGCTGAACAATACACCCCAATAAACCGGAACAATAAAAACAGTAAATCCACACTAGGTGTTCACGTTAACACTAATCAAGAAGAAATACCAAAAAAAACTAAGAACCCTTCTTCCTCGGTGCGTTCACCTATGCGGGGAGAATAGTCAATGATTATGTCGTCATCTACCTCGCCTTCTCCTTCACTATGGCCAACCAGACCGAGGCTTCAACCACAATGTGATCACTGAAGCCACCTGTACGATGGGCTCCGTCATGGCAGTCTATAAGCAACCAACGAGAAGAGGCAACATGAAAATAAAAATTATCACTCGACCTACCTCTTCACTCCATTCTCTATTTCTATTTCTTTGACCGATTCAAAGAGAAAGAGAAAAATACAAGATGGTGGATCATCCGTAGAGGATAGTGTTTGCTCAAAAAAACTATTGTAGAGAAGTTATTCCTCGGCCTCCAAAACTTCCCCAAGTATGGATATACCACTTATACTATTTTACTGTTTGAAAAGCGCATTGGGTTGAACGTTCCATTATCATATTATCCCTTCATAGATACTATGTTTAAATAAGTTCTTGGCCAATTACTATCTAATTTTACACCATGACAGCACCCCGCCGGTTAATATCCACTTTTACACCACGACAGATTTGGGGTTTAAATTACTAACAAAAATGAAAATTTGAATCTTACTAAATAAATCCATGTTTGAGAAAGAACAAAAAGTGGTGGCTAGGAATTGAATATGAAATACTACTGAAAAAGATGCACAAACTGGACAAGAAATATGTTTCCTTACTATTGGGTCTATACATTTCTAACAACCCCTTTTGATATCATTGTTGATAAAATAGGCCATATGAGAATGAATCCAAATACATATTCCTACCACGCCCATCACATTTTTTTACTTACGAAAGGGAAAAATATGTGCTTACGAAAAAAATAGTAATAGGCCAGCCGGTTTGCTTCATTTCTTAATTCATTTAATTTTGTTACATGTCTACACAGATCATGGGATACAGATAGAATTCATGGTCTCCTTTTCATTTTATTTTCTCGCGTAATATATGTTGTTTTCTTCCTTATTTCGGGAAAATACTGACATTAGAAAATACATCAGCAAACTACTCACATGTTTCGAAAAAATGTTTGTGACATATTTAAAAAAATTTATGCAGTGTTAAAAAAACAACGACAAATTTTAAATAGTATTAATGGCATTAAACAAAGCTATACATCAAACTATTTTTCTTGTGTTTTTAAAACATGTTCCTGACATTTAAGAAAATGTTTATGCAGTGTTAAAAATATTCGCAATATTTTAGAAAAATAATGAAGTTTTAGAATTTAGATATAAAAATGATCCTGCTTTACAGAAAAATGTTCATGAATTTGAAAAACAATTATTTAGTGTTAAAAAATTATTCATGTAATTGAAAAATATTTATTTGTACCATTCAAGAAAAATGTATGTGACACTTAGAAAATATATTCATAATTTTCAAAAAGTGTGTTCATGACATTTAAAAAAATTATACAATGTAAAAAATTGTCTGAACAAGTATTTGAATGTTTTTAACACATATTTAAAACATGTTCAAAAGCTTGTGTTTTTAAATGTGCAATACGTATTTGAAAAGATCAACGTGTATACGGAAATATTTTATGTGTGTTGGAAAAAGAGAGAAAAGATAAAAAGAGAAAGTTGATGAACTATTGTGGAAAGGAACACATACACCATCACTAAAACAAACAGGAAAAAAAACCACGCGGAAAACTGGTCAAAACCCACCACAATAACAAAACAGCAAAAACGAACTGAGTGAAAAACTGATCAAAACCACCACAAAAACAAACTTTCACGCAAAAAAAACAATCAAAAACTTTCCTAAAAACCTTTCCTCCGGACCCGTATTAGGCCGGCTTCGAAAAGCTTACCCACCCAAAACCTAGAGGCAAGATCTACGGGTGATGCATAGCTCTCACTGCGTCTCAGATGGAAGAAGAGAAGCGAGCGCTCACTTCAGTTGGCCAGCCCATTTAGCAGTGTGGATAGTATTTGATTATGGTTTTACGAGCCTTCGATAATTCTTCTTTGGTTTATTACGATTTTGGGCCTTTCTGTTTTCATTTTTCATGATTTCTTCTTTGACTACTTTTTCATTTATTTTTCAATTTTAGTTTTTAAAGAAATTGAAATATTCTTAAGGCTTTCTGCGAAAGTTAGGTTTTATTTTTTCTAGAATTTTTTTAAAATTTTCAAAAAAATGTGTTCATTTAAAATGTTCACAATACTAAAAATTATTGTGTTTTCAAATACAATGTGTGTTTTGAACATAATGTTAAAACATTATAAAAATGGTTCTTGTTAAAAAATTAGAGTTTTAATAAATTTTCATAATTTTAACATATTCACTTTTAAAAAACATCAGGAATTTGAAAAAAAGATATTCAGAATATCAAGAAATGTATGCGCATATAAAATATTCAAATAATGTTCTCAAAGTTTTTGAAAATGTTTGTAGTTTCAGAAAAAGTGTTGGAAAAATCGTTTTGAAACACGTTCACTTTTTTTAAAACAAATCGGTGTTCTTTTCAAGAACCGAATATAAAAATGAGCTATTTTTTTGGAAATAGTCGTCCCTATAGCAGCTAGCTCACTATAGTGTCGTGCGAATGGGCAGACCCATATGTGAACTCTACTATGGTAAACGGCAGCACCTTGCCACAGCGAGTGGCAAATATGTGGTCCTCAATTGCGCTCCAACCAATGATCCTTGCTAAACGGCGACACCTTGCCACAACGAGCGGCAAATTCAGCGGTTCGAGCGGCAAATAGTTGCTCCCTCCATTTCACATTCTCAATGATGGCAGATCTTCGAAGCCCAATGGGCCGACCCTGTAGGACATGCATACAGATCCAAAGGAAAAATATTAAGCCTTATACGATCTAAATAGAGACCATGGCATCAGGTGGACTAGAAGTAGTGCACCAGGACCCATTTCCAAACCTTTAAGGCAGGCCAGGTCACATAGCACCATGCCCATGTCCTGTTCGACTTTGATGAATGATCGATTGGCATCTGTTGCTGATTCGTTTGGCCGATTCGAGGACGTCCCAATTGAATAATTCTCCATAGACGCAACTCGAAGGCCTCTTCCCCACGCGGCCGTTAGAAGTAGGGCTGGATTACCGAGCTACTCGTTCAACTCATTATCATTATGCTCGTTATCATTAATCTCATTAATATTAATAGGCCAAAACTCATGTTCGGCTTGGTTCGTATGAACTCGTTAAGATCATGAGTGTTCATGAGTACTCGTTAAGGTAATAAGCAACATAGAAGCACCCCATCACAAATATACAAAAGCATAAATTAAACAAGGACGTTCAAAATAGTTCATAGTGCATGCAATACACAAGTCTGGTGCACATTTGCATAATCTAAACTTTAAAAATAGTAGCAACACGCTACAACCAGAAGCAAAAGAAACAGTCATAGGCAGAAGATGGAGGTGAGGAAATTGCCAAAGTGGGTTGAGCCCCTAGGTAGCAGGGGCGGCGCCAGGGGTCTTCTTGGGTATTCGGTTGAATACCCAAGATTTTGACAAACCATTGAAATTTTATATAAAACAAGCAATTTTTTTTGCAAAACAGTGATGATTTGGGCAAAATGAATACCCTCCTCCAAAATGAATACCCACCCTTTAGAACCTGGCGCCGCCACTGCTAGGTAGGCTGGCGAAATTAACAAGCTAAAGGAGTTACTCCCGAAACTCGTTTGCTTGCTCATTAAGCTCATTAATCTTATAACAAGCTAAAAACATTGATCAGCTCAAGCTTTTCGTCTAGTCATAGTTAGAGGCCTTGCGAGTCGAGCAGCACACAGTGGAACACCACAACCAGCAACTAGTGCAAAATTTCTCACAGTTCAGGGGCACTAACATCAGACCTTCGTTGCGATGTAGCAAGACGTTCAATTCAGACACTTTGGAAGAGATGAAGCATGGCAGGTGTAGGCGCCAGCAAGAGCGATAAAGCTCGGCGGCACGAGCCGGCACGCAGCGGGCGCGTGCCCGCGCGTCTACAGCGCGTGGCGTCACCATGCCGACACCCGCGCTACGTGCACGCACACCCATACGCTGCCGTACCTTGAAAACGTATAGCACAGGGATTAAGATACTCCATAGCAGGTGCAAATGGAATCCTTCGTTGTTTGGCGTGTTGTCACTAATTTTTTACACGAATGACCATCACACCTTTTCCACTTACTGGATAAATTACACCAGCTCAGGACACAAGGAAAACGAAATTTTCAGATAAAACTAAAAGCACATCGAAGTCGTTGTACCTCATTTTTCTCGAAATGTCTAGAAAAAAAACCGCAGAAGACCAAAAATACTCAGGCTAGACAAACTTTATAAATACGAGACGACCATCCAACCGTGTACCTTAAATGTCCAGACACATTTCAAATGTACTTGAACAAACTGTAATTTTTTATGTAAAGCAGGCCGAATTCAACAAATTTTTGACATATTTCATTAAACAAAAGCGAATATGACAGTTTTTTAACATAGCAAAAGTTAATCTAGTCTAAATCTTCGTTGGCGTCCGTGTTCCAAGTACTTGTTGATCCCACGCCTGCCTTGATCTTCTTTGCCATTCTATTTATAAAGAAGAGAGGGAGCAGACGAAAATAATTGACATTTTGATGGGCGCAATGTTGTTGGACTGCAAATGTAATTGTTCTCATGACTGGTATCCATTAGTTAACACTACATTAGGACAGTGTCTAGGTGGTATTATTTCCATTGTTAGTGAGGTTGGTTTTCCAACCAAAATAATCTCTCAGCAGTCTGGTTCACATATAAGTGGCATGCATTTTGGATATACCGTCAGTTTGATTTCTAAAGTTGTGAATTCCTATGTCATTTTAACGTTGGTTTAGGCTGGGTGTGAACTTGATGAAATTCTATCGCCTTGGCGCAACATGTAAATCAATAATATTTCATTTATTCAAAATATATTATTTTAAATACTCAGACTACAAGAATGCCATATGAAAAAAAATACTACTTAGACTATAAACCTTAAAATCATAGCCCTAGATTTGTCTCCTAATTTTTTTGTAAATATTTTTTCGGGGTTTATACTACCATAGTAGAAATTGATGATCACAGTTGTACCTGAAAGAACTACTTCCAGCAAAAGAGAAAAACTAATTACATCAATATCTAAAACATCATATTTTTTTAAATCGGAGGGAGTAGAATCTGGCCAATCATGTCGATGTAGAGTCAAGCGAATATTAGGCCGACACCTGGAAAGGCGTATGTGTTTTTTATGGGAAGATCGAGAAAATTAAATAACCAGGCAAGTTGGTGAAGGCACAGAGAGGGTGCCGCGAGAGGACGAGTTTGTACTACATGAAATCTAAAGTTGGCACATAAACCATGCATTGAATGCGTAACGTACAGACCCGAGAAAAAAATATTTGCACATACAGCACATGAGAAGGAATGAGATGGGTGCATAGGGGATGAATGGTGGACATTTATCTTGATTAATTTACAAATCATGGCGGTGATATCATCGGCAATGAATGGTCGGATAAGGTGATATCACCGCGCTTCACCACATTTAGCAGCACAAATTCGCATAAACTCTCTCAATTTGAATCATATCCAATTTTGTATTCAGCTATAAAATCTATTGCAATTGTTAGACTATAGGTGTTGAATGACAGAGAGATGGCACTGTCTTCTATCATAGGGTTTGAAATCATGTAAGAGGGGGTTCACATATCATATCTTTCTAGTATTTTCTTCTGAAACATGAATGAAAGTTGAGATGCGGCTCAAGCTCCCTATTGAGACTTTAAAAAGGGTGCTACAAGATATACACATATTTATATAACTATCCTACAAAACCAGCTGAGACAAGGTGTAGGCCTACGTGTTTGAAAAGTGGCCACATGAACAAAGCACAAGCAATTCAAATTAACATAACAAGTGAGGAAATAAATATTGAAAGAATGATTTCTTGATCACAAGCTGGAATTTTATATAGGGAAGGCTAGAATCTAGTGGTCCTATTACGTTAGAAGTGGTCCCAAGAAATATCCATTCATACTCTTTTGGGGTTTTGTTTAAGGAATCTACAGTTGGCTTCCCAAAATATTTCTGTTGGTCTAGTCCATACCGTTATTACTTCAATAATTTCCAATTCATCTAATATTATTTGATATTGTATATGTATAAAACAAAATAAAGATTGGTTGAAGCGTGTGTGTTGCCACCATAGAGGCCGCCTAGGCTAGTACCAACTACTTGCCAGTACACACAAAAAAGTTTGTACAAGATTGGAGAACAATAAACTACAGACTCTTCCGGTTTATCAAAAACGAACCATAAGAAATGTTTATTGACCCATGGTTCAGCTGAACCTTGACTATCTGTCTTTTTTCATGTGGACATAGGAGCTAGTTTTGTAGGCTATTGCGGCTTAGCATATTTTTAATCCCGCCTAGCACACGAACTAATGCAAAACACATAGGCAATAACATAAAAAAATACTTCAAATTTAAGAAGATTTGTTTTGCTTACATTGTGCATGTTTGTGTCTTATATATACATGCATGCAAATTTCCAAGAAGAACTCATATGTTTTGTGTGCTGTGAAAAAAAACCATGCTCCAAAAAAAAAATTGGATACTTTGCACGTGGCATGGATTTTGAGTGGAACATAATCGACATCTACAGTCTCGAAACATGAAACTGTTGGTTCAGCAAATCTTCTCACCCAAAACGATTTACATCAAGAATAATGTAAAACCCTTTGCTTTGTTTGCATTGTTGGATCATATATAGTGGTTTAGGGCTACTGCAATAATTAATAAGACATTTTTATGTGTTCCGCATCATCGGAAGGTATGTGTCCCTCACTTGTTATGTTTGCATACTCCTAAAAGAATCATACTCCCTCCGTCTAGGTGCATTAGGCATCTGAGAAGGTGCATCGCAACCTAGCCGTGAAGAGATTGGGCTAGAACAAAAATTGAATCGTAGAGGAAGCCAATCACATCATTTCTTTCTCAACTGAAGACGTGCTATTGATTAGGAGATTCCTTCAAATCCCAATAGAGTGCTGCAGAAATTGCATGGATTAGTCCTCCAATTAATAGATATGGTCTAATTAATATGCATTCAACTAGTACTACTGTTTCGCGCCTTAGCGTTTTAGGATTATTTGATTTCTGTTAGATGCCTAATGCACCGAGACTGAGGAGTAGTGGTTATCTCTAGCAATTAATTCTTAGTGTTATCTCTAGCAATTAATGTTTGCATACTCCTAAAAATATAGAAAAGTGTGAAGAGAAAACCCTTAAATAAAAGAAATAAAACTTATTGTCGTTTCTCTCCCTTCAAACTCATACTTCATCCTAGGTGGCATTGCTAAGATGACACCATTGTATGTGCCCTAAGAAAACATCACTTTCATAAGCCTCCACGTCATAAATAGAGATGTCAAGAAAAAACATGCTAGACAATAGTTTATTTCTTAGCATAATCGGTAGCAGTTAGTATTTTGCATGGCTACAATATTTGTGGTCATTAAAATTTGAGTATAAAATATGTGACTAAAAGATAACTAGTAGTACGATGGAGAAAAAACGTCTCTATAAGTGATAAGAGGATTTTGTGGGAAAGCTAAACGGAGGTTTTGTAGCTGTCCTTTTCCCATTCCGTCTCTTCTTCCAAGTGATCAAGAATCATACTGGTTAAGAGGATTTCGAATTTAGGTTTAGTATTAAGATAGTACTGCATGACATCTCTAATCAAAATACTTAATAATGGGAGGTCTATTGTAGTACCGAAACTACATCATCTCTCGCTCTATAAATATAAGCCAATGACTTTGGAACTGGCTACTCCATTGGGCCTATGATTGATAGTCAATTTTAATCGTCACAGCAAAAATTGGATTAGGGATTCAGGATATCTTTCTCCACTACTAGTAGCTTTTTTTTTTTAGAAACTCCACTACTACTACTGGCCGCTACTTCTGGTCGCTACAAAGAATATTGCCAAGGCTAGGTAGCTAGTACGATCCATCTGCAGCCTTCCAAAAATACTGCCCAACTGCCTGTGATGGATCACCACCTATACGGGGACCCGTCCGCGAACAGCTTCTCTCCGCTGGAGGCGCAGATCTTCTCCGGCCAGCTGCCACCGTCACCGCCGTGGCCGAATCTCGACGTTGACCTCGACCTGGACCTCGACGTTCTCGAGGACGACATCGTCCGCGAGCTCTCTGGGAGGCCGGCAAACGCGGCATCGTC
Organism: Triticum dicoccoides; assembly: GCF_002162155.2. Taxonomy (NCBI): domain Eukaryota; kingdom Viridiplantae; phylum Streptophyta; class Magnoliopsida; order Poales; family Poaceae; genus Triticum; species Triticum dicoccoides. Next base: position 743,203,402 of record NC_041382.1, on the reverse strand, counting down.
AGGCTCCGGCTCCGGCGGGCCCGGCTCCCACAAGAAGCTCAGTCACAACGCGTACGAGCGCGACCGCCGGAAGCAGCTCAACGAGCTCTACCTCTCTCTCCGTTCCCTCCTCCCGGACACCGACCACACTGTAAGCTATAGCTATATCTATAATATTAGTGTCAGGAGAGGTAGCATGAGAGGAATCAAGAGTTCCTGATGTGCCTTTGCTGCCTTGTGGTTCTGCAGAAGAAACTGAGCATTCCGACGACGGTGTGTCGAGCGCTCAAGTACATCCCCGAGCTGCAGAAACAGGTGGAGAATCTGGAGAAGAAGAAAGAAAAACTGGCTAGTGCCAACTGCAAACCAGGGGTACTGAGCGTGAGCGGCAGCATAGCTCCAACTGTGTCCGCTACTTGCCTCAACGACAAGGAAATCATGGTTCAGATCAGCGTGTCAAGAGATACGGATGCTGCTACAGCTCTACCTCTTTCCAGGTGTATCAATGTACTGGAGAACGAAGGACTTCAGCTCATCAGTTCATCGACTTCCTCCACCTTTGGGAACAAAATGTTCTATAACCTCCATCTTCAGGTAAATCTTTTTCTGTTAATACTAATCATAAGGTGGATGCATACAACACACACCACAATCATATACCACCACATAGCATTTACCAGTATTTCTTTTTTGATAAAAGACATCTTGATTCAATTGATGCATCAAGGTGATATAATCGTCCAGCCTTTGCATAGCACGACGCACATAGCATTTACGAGTTACACACATGTTTCTAATATTGGATATTAACTGTAAACTCATATGGTCACGCATGCCTTGTTGTATCTTGTATGCCATGTTTTATACCTTAGTTATCTGCCAGACTATTATATGCAACTAAAATGTATCAGAGGTCATAGTTCTATTTGAAGGTTGCCAAGTTATTCACAGTTCTTCAGAAGAAATTTGGAACCTACCGTACGTACAGTAAGTGATTTACCAGAGGGTCCTACCCACGCCGCCTCCGTCCTTACCTGCATGCTTGGAGGATTGACCACAGACCACTACCACGTACACATAATGTCCATGTGAAATAAAGGGCATTCAATGTGGCAAAATGCCCCTCGGAACTTCTCAGCCAGAGACAATGGTGGTTTTGAAGGGACCTTTCCCCAGGAAATGATGATGGGGTAGCAGTGGCTCGCCGGGGAACAGAGTAAATGGCCGCCCTCAAGCATATAAACAGACATTAGAGGCGGCTCTAATACACAACTCTCAAGCGGTTTTGAGTTTCGCCTCTAGGAAATAGTCGCTAATAATACTCCTAGTTCCTAGTATTAGAGGCAGTTCTAGAACCTTCTATGATAATTTCCTGCCGCAAGAGGTTTTTAGACAAAAACCACCTCCAATACTTGTGAATTGCATGGGGTATTCTATGATCAATTGCATCCAATAGTATGGTATTATAGGCGGTTTCTACCCTAGAAATGCCTGTGTTTTCATTTTAGGGCTGAAAATTAACATATGTTTGCAGCTAGCCCTGCATTCCAAATCCACAAGAAAATCATGGTAAACATCCATTGCAAATTCATCATATCACATATACATCCACATCCACATTCATCTCATAATGCCGCTGCACTTCATAATACGTTCATATCTTTTCAAATGTCTGTGACCAACATATGCAACAAAGTCCTTAGCTAGCTAAAATATATAGAGTAGTAATGAGCAAACAAATAAATAAACATATCTGTTTTGTTGGTAATGTGTTGCCATTTATTTTGTTGACCAATCACGCCGATGAGGAGAAGAGTCTTGATGTCAGATACTCTGTATTGTGCCCATGCTGTAGAGCCAGTGGCGAATCTTGGAAGAAAATCGCTCAAAGTTAACAGGGTGGGAAAAAAAGCCACTAACTCCTAATTCTTTTGCCCAAAGAAGGTCAAAATTTGCCAGAATTTTTTGAAATATGAAATCTTGTACCCCAAATTAGCTCAGAATTTTCCAGAGTACTGCTGGGCACACACCAATACAAAAGACTAGAGAAGCAACAACAATGATAGTAATGTTGCTTACAAATGGTATTGCAGAACAACTAGAAACCAATATATAGAAATAGATGCCCAATTATCCAACTGGAAGCCATCTGTCAAAATTAGCATAAGTATTAGCAATATAATGGTATACCAATATATGGCATCAATAAGTGACTACTAACACTTGTAAAACTGAGATATACCTCTAAGAAATCACATTGTACTCACGAGGCAAATGTCCAGTGCGATCTTTCATTTTCTGGAATCGTATCATAATTTGATCATCGGGAATACTTTTAGATATCCTTTTCTCGCAATAGCACACCATTAAATCATTGAGCCAATCATCCGATATCTTATTGCATAAATCAGTTTTAATGATCTTCATTGCTGAAAAAATTCGCTCGACCGAGGAAGTTGCCATTGGAAGAATCAACGTCAACACGATGAGGCGATATACCAATTGGAAAGTTCTATGTTTTGTTGTTTGAACCATCAACCGAGCAAGGGTAGAAACATCCGAACATCCATTGAATTCATCACTTCTCCTAATATTTGTAAGAAATGTTGGAAGTTGAGTTCTTAGCAACAGCCGTTCAGATTGTGTAAAATCCTCAGCATAAATTTCAGCAAGTCGGATAAGTTTGTCAACATTAAACTTTGAGAAGTTGTTGGTTGGAGTAAGGCAAGACATGCAATCCACTAACTCGGTGTTAATTTCATTGAATCGATGATTCATCTCGGTGAGAGTTGCATCAAGAGCAACATTGAATATGCTAACCTTGAAATAATGATGTCGAGTCACCTTATTCTTGCTGCGAACAGATTGCCGCATAGCTCCAACAAGATCATCCATGTTTGGCACCTCAATGCCATGTTCCTCACAGAAGTTTTTTGCTTGGTCGCATAATGACTCATACCCATTATCCCTCATATTTTGCAAAGCTTCTTTCACATCCAAGATCAAACGCAAGGCTTCAACAACATCTTGTTTCTTTCTTTGCAAAGCTTGTGATAGCAAATTAGTGATGCTCAACAAGTTTATAAAGAATAGCATGATGAACACAAACTGGAAGCATTCCATCTGTATGATCAAACCTGAAGCTCCACCTTGAGAAGTGTGTTCCCGGGCATCGTCGGCCACAATTGCAAGCACATCCACCACTGCATTCCACATTGTGTACAGACGAAGTAAGGTTCTAAGATGTGAGCCCCAACGAGTAGCTCCTGGTCTAGCTAGGTTAGTTTCTTGATGTAACCCAGTTCCAGATGATATCTTACAATTTTCCATAATTTCTATCAAGTTGTCTTGATGCTTTGCAAGCAATGCATCCTTCCTTTTGCAAGATGAACCCACCTGAGTCACTATCAAGGGAAGGTAGTTGAAAAAATCAGCAATAACCGGACAACACTGAGCCACTGTGACAACCACTAACTGCAACTAGTGGGCAAAGCAGTGAACAAAGAAAGCATATGGACTCTCATCATGAATTAGCTTTTGCAAACCGTTGAATTCTCCTCTCATATTTGAAGCCCCGTCGTAACCCTGTCCACGTAGCCTATTAATAGGCAGGCCATGGTACTCCAACACATGGACCAATGCTTCTTTAATTCTGGCAGATGTACAATCTGTGATGTGCTTAATAGCAAGAAATCTCTCCTGAAGCTCCCCGTGATCATCTAAAAATCTGTAAATTTGGGAAGATAAAAGTTAAAAGACAGAAATGAACAATGACTATGCAAGTTTGGGAAGCTACAAGTTAAAGACAGAAATCCATATGCATTACCTCAAAATTGTTGCCATTTGCTCCTTTATTGAGCAATCTCTAGCCTCATCAATAAGTATCGAGAAATTCTTATCTCCAAGCTCTTCCTTGATGACTTTGGTTACCTCCAATGCACAACATGTAGCAAGGTCCTTTTGAATATCTGGACATATCATAAGTGCATTGCCTTGCCCCTTATCAAATGCATCTTTCACATCCTTATTCTTGTCCTTATACTAGCCCAAGAACTCCCTAAAATTGCCTTTGTTGACGGAATTGGAGGATTCATCATGTCCACGAAAAGCTTCCCCTTGAGCTATGAGATACCTTGCACAATCCAATGATGCAGTCAAGCGGATTTTATATTTTATATCAACCTCTTTATTGTATACTCGCATTTTGGTAGCCACATTGGCCCTTTGATTGCTGAAATCAACACATAAGCCCACAGCAATGTTGTGGTAACTAGATGGACCACCATAATGTTTCCTAAAATTTCCCAAAGCAGTTTTCCAACGCTTGTAACCATCTACTGTAAATACATCATTGCCAAATCTAGCCGCTTGTGATGGATTCTTGAAAAGAAAACAAGGGAAACAAAAGGCAGCCTCCTTTTTCACACTATATTCCAACCAATCAAACTTATCTAGCCATTGTGGTTGAAAGGATCTCCAAATTTTACCATCCAATCCCACTTCAAATTTATGCCCAGTAGCTTTGTTTCTTTGTTTCAACAAACAAGCTCTTCTCACTTCACTTCGAATTTCAGGGGCATAATCTTCTATTGGTATTCGATCAGCCGGATCACCAAAAATCTGACTTGGATGGAATTCCAGTATATGATGCTTTGGTGGTTGGTTTGTGCTCTCATTAGTTGGGGGATTGGTACTCTCATTTGCATGGGGATTAGTGCTCTCATCGACATCGGTTGAGGGATTAGTGCTCTCATTTGTTGGAGTAGGATGAATTATGTTCTCAATAGAGGCTGGTTGAACAACAACATCAACTGGACGAGCATTGGGTTCGGAAACAACAAGGGGAGCATTTGAATTGCTTGCAAACCAGCTGTGCAAAGTTCTTTTTCTCTTCATTTCTACAAACAAGAATAGCGATTAGTACTAGGTTAATCTTATATACACAGCTAGCCATATTGGTTCTCTTTTCTAGTACTTGTACAGTTTAACTAACCACTTTTAACAACTAGCTACCATTAGTTCATTAGCATGAATTAGTAGCCAAATAGGAAACCAAATAGCTAGCTACAAATAACTACAGAGTACAGAACTACAGACTACAGTACAGAATACAACCTTCAGGTTCAGGAGCTGTCGAGTAGAGCAGCGAGCAACAGCCCGATGGCGCAGCAGCTCGGATGGCCTAGGCGCCCAACAATGAACTAAGCCCCCCCTCATCTAATCCACGACCACGCTAGGGAGGGCACGGGTCAGATGGAGATGCAGTCTGGCGCCGTTTTGGGAGGGGAAAATGACCAGATTAGGGGAGAGCAGTCCGGGCGCCGATTTGGGGAGGTGGGCTAGCGGCGGCGGCGCGAAGGAGAGGTCCGGCGACCGGCGGCAGAGCGAAGGAGGGGTCTGGCGACCGCCGGCGGCTAGGGGCTAGGGCAGTGTAAATCCAGGCGAGCGAGCAACTGCACGAGATGGTTCTCTGCTCTGGAAATTGATGGGCTGGAAAGGGCTATTGAGTGGCTGGGCTAGGCCTTGAAGTTTCAAACTAGTACTAAAAAGAATTGGCATCGCTGGAGGGCAGGCTCAAGCCTGTTTAAGCCTGCCTAGGAGATTCGCCAACTGTGTAGAGCTATATATGCTCAACCATTTGTTATGTGCTGACCCTGATGTCTTCTCAATAATACTCAGATTTCACGTTCCAATGTGACTGTCAGCACTGTCATTGGAATTGAGCTTCAGAGATAAGATATGGGAATTCTTACAGGTCAATGAGTCATACAGGCAGAACACATAGATTTCTAACCGAATAACAACTTACTAAATGTAAAGCATTTCAAATAAATGGCAAACTTACAGATGATGCAGATGACACAAAGGTAGTCTTACTCGAACTGGCGTGAGAATGCGTTTTTGTCCGATTTTTGTGTGTAGAGCAACTAAAATAGAGACATGTCGCCGATGTGGCATTTTAGTTGCACCACACAAAATACTCTTTACATAAAATGATTTGTGCTGTACACCAAAAGGGCACAATAGCAATGAGGTGTGTATGTATCCTTGTTTGCACAAAATAACATTCGCTACACTTAAGAAGCGCACACAGGCATTGCAAAATTAATAGCCATAGTTGCAAAATCAGTGTGCATATGCATTATAGAATCTTCTTCGAAAGAGCTGCCGCATACCCACCAGACCTGGTATAATTGGTTGCACCACATCGCTCCCTTAGGGCGACTGTGGCGGCCACAGTAGGGGTCTCTTCACAGGGTCGGCGACAAGGATTGACAAAGTGGTGCCAGAAAGACTAGATTGAGACTATTATGTCTCAAGGGACAACCCAGTTTTGAGTTGGTTTTGTGTAGAAAACAACCTTAATTGTTTCTTATTTTACAAAAACCGTCTTGGCAGTGTCTAGATATTCATGATGGATTTCTACAATAATAGTTATGGATGCCACTGTTAGGCTTTTTACCAACCAAGACTAAGTAAAAGTTGGTTGGATAATTTTTATTGTCCAACACTAGTAGAAAACGGAGTTTTATCACCGGTTCGTAAGGGCTTTTGGTGCCGGTTCTGTAACCGGCACTAAAGAGTGGAGACTAAAGGCCCCCCCTTTAGTACCGGCTAGGCACCAACCGGCACTAAAGGCCCACCACGTGGCGTGAGCTCGCGCCGTGGTACCAACCGGTACTAAAGGTGTTTTTTTGGAAAAAAATTCTAAAAATTTTGGAAAAAAATTTGATTTTTTTCGATTTCCAATTTTCTGAATTATTTGATGATTTAGTCTCTAATCACCCATCTTAACTTATCAAGTGTGGATCACTCATTCCAAATCGTCTAACTTCCTGGCCGGTCACCCATCCTCTCACTCCCCCACTCTGAGCACGCTTAACTTCGTAGTTCTATTCCCCTACTTTCCAAGTCTACACGTGTTGTTTTCCTGACAAATGTAAGATTCAATCCTATTAACCCTCAGCAGATTAGCTTGAGCATTAGGTCACACATTTCACCGTTTGAGTTTGAAACTATTATTCTAAAAAACAGTAATTATGTAGTAACACTAATATTTTTTGAATAAGTTTGACCCCATTTTGACCATAGTTTAACCAGATTTGAAAAAAAATCAAATAATTGAAATAATTATTTAGTAACACTAATATTCTTGAATAATTATGTAGTAACATTAATACTTCTTGAATAAGTAGTTTGACCATAGTTTGACCAGATTTAACCAAAAAAAACTAAAATTTGAGCATATCTTTTTTTTTCTTTTGGAATTTGAGTATTCTAAAAAATTGCAAACAGGCTGTAGGCTGTCAAAATCGGATGCGGATTTTCGTGCTGAACATTTTGATATATTATACGTTTTTCCCGACATCGTATGCAAAAGTTATGGCCGTTTTACTTTTTCATAACACTTTTTGCAAAACATGTCCAAATTTAAGTTTTTTAATTTTCCTAACTAGTAGATGCAGTAATATAACTAGATCTTGAAGAATTTTATTTTTTGAATTTTTTATCATTTTCTTTTGTTATTTTCAAAACTGAAATGGCGATACACGGGGAGAGGGGGTAGAGTTTGGAAATTGCCCTATAGTCCCGGTTTGTGTCTCCAACCGGGACTAAAGGTCAGACCCCTTTAGTCCCGGTTCGTGGCACGAACCGGTACTAAAGGTTAGCCCTTTAGTACCGGTTGGTGCCACAAACCGGCACTAAAGGTGATCGTGGGGCCCCGACCTAACGCCAGCCTGCCACCACCCCTTTAGTATCGGTTCATGGCACGAACCGATACTAAAGGTTCAACATGAACCGGCATTAATGCATAGCCATTTGAACCGGCACTAATGGTACCATTAGTACCGGGCCAAAATCGAACCGGGACTAATGTGTCTCACATTATGTCCTTTATCTACTAGTGCAACTTCAGGTTGATCCCATTTTCATTTATCAGAGGGACCAACGTAAGGAAGCCCACACAGTTTTCTTTCGGAACAGAAACCAAATCCATATTTATTTATTATTTCAAGAACAGTGCAACCAATATTGTAAATGCATGGGATATTTGACAAATACATTGTGGGTTTACACTTTCATCTTTCAAACATACGATTGAAGAAGCCTTATTAATTTTTAAAATCGGTATATGGGTTTTACAAAGTTGAAAGTAAAGAATAACCATATCATAGATCACCACACATGACACATAGTTATTATTTATTTCTCTTAAAAGTGTCATACCAAATCGTAAAGATACGTTTTGCATCACTTTATAAGTTACGTACTACTTGGAAACCAAATTATTAACACCATGAAATGTGGACTTATTTTAGATAAAATGAAATTTAGAATTTAGGAGCATGTTTTATGCATTTTGGTAGATTTCCAAAACATAAGTCATGAAGAGAGGCTTTTTTGAGAGACTCCGTAAATCACCCATATGTTGTAGAGGTGATACGTGAGGCCCTTTAGGTTCTCTAGAGGTATAGTATCATGCTCGTTTTCTAGTACTTTCAGTCTGCCGTGATACCTTTTCTTTAACTATTTTCGAGATGATGTATACTGGCCCAACTCAGAAATAACAATATCTTTATCGCCTTTAGCAAATAAATATATGTTAATAGGTGTAACTATTGTGCAGTACTGAATAGCAAGCCAATTCAAACTCAAAAGAAAAAAAACATGCCAATAGAGTTTTTATTAATGTACTGTCCTGATATGTGAAACATGCATGACTTCTTCACGCACACATGATTTAAATAATCAGGAAATATTTGACTGGTTTGTGGGAATATCCAATTTGGCTCCCGAGCTCATCTACACCCTATAAATAGTAAATTCAAAATAGATACTATAAAATTTAAACAAAATTATGGTGAAAGATACTTGAGTGCGTGATGTTCGTGTCAAGTATGAGAGCATTCAGACATCCGAGTAATAAAAATCAGGTCCGAGCAGTGCACAAATAGTAAAAAAAATTATAGACCCCAAATTTATCTTTTTTTGTTGAGAGCTACCCAGATGTCCAAATGCTCTGGAATTTGGCACGGACATCACGCTCTCAAGCATCTTTCACCACAAAAAAAACCGAAAATTTTGAATTATTCTACTCCCTCCGTTCCTTGATATAAGGTGTATAGATTTTTGAGAAAAAATCCAAAATATAAGGTGTATTGCATTGCATCACTTATTTGGATAATTTTTTTTAGGGATTTGATTACATTTCTTTATATCAGACAAGCTCCTCTATTTTCTCATATCAATTAGTCAAGTGAAATCTCGCCCAGTACTTGTGAAATTTTCCCTCCACATGTGTTTTTTAATTTCCGTGCCAAAAACTATACACCCTATATTTAGGAACAGAGGGAGTACTATTTTAAATGAATCTACGTCCTTGTGTGTGTTGCTTCTGTGTTAAAATCTACACTTACATGTATTAGAAATAGTTGCTTTTGCTATCAGGGGCCTAACCATTTCATCTCACCATTTTTGTTGAGACAGAGAAGTCAAGGAGCACTAAACATGGAGTGCCCATCGTTTTGTGACACATTGGAACAAGCCATCATGGAAGCAGCGGGACTATATCTGCAGCACTAGAGGATTATTGTTCTTAACTATCATAAATAAAGATTCCTTAAATAGCTATGAGATGCCTGTAGCATGGGTGCTGCGTAGTGGGTGTCCCATATAAGTTTGTATGTGGCGTTGGTGATTATTGATTGTATATGCTTGAGTAAGTACCTTTTGTCATGTATGAATGTATCTAATACATGGAGGTGAGTTCGATAGGATAAAACAAACAAAAGAAATAAATATGACGTGTATTTGGGAGTAATTGCATCTGCAAGACTTAAATTAAACCCTTTCTTGCGAAAATGCCAAAACCCATATATTAAAACCAACCATCTATTACAGGACCATTCTTCAAATGTAAAAGGACACTTGTCTATGCCACGCCGTGAGCAAAACTAGATGCCGCTTGTACTGTAAAGTATGAATGGAGTCTCTAGAGGTTCGCTTAGAAGGAATAAAGAGACAAGCAACTTCAAGCATTCGGGGCCTCCTAGAATTTGCTTGTCTTTTTATAAAAAAAGTTTTTTTTGACAAAGGGTAAATTTTATTGGCTTAAAATAGAGCATCAAGAGAATACAAATATAATGAGCGCACACCCGGTCTCTGCATAACTAAGATGCACACAGCCAACATCAACGCACACATATAAAAAAAAACACGCCAATAAATAGCAAAGTCAAATAAGACCAAAGCTATGCACAGGCGATAAAGAAACACAAAAGCGATCAGATCGGTGATCAGCAAACTAAATCGGTGACTGTATCCGCACCAACCATCTCATGACATCACACGACCGACGAGATTCTTCAACAGCAACGCCTTCAGGAAGGGACTGGCGCTCAAGCGCCGCCGTCACTGGATCCAACCATCCAAGGTCAGAATCTAGGTTTTGACCCTAAATAACCTGAACGAGCATATCTGAGCAATGCCTTCAAGAAGGTAACGATGTAAAAGTATCGCCATTGCCAGGTATAACCAACTCGGGTCAGACCTAGGCTTTCACCCCCGAGCTCGAGACCAGGTGCTCAAGCAGCACCACTATCGACATCATATGTGTTCTCACAACCACTTTTCCACGATCCCAGCAGCTGCATGCGATGTGCTCAGGTGCTGCACAACCAATCCCTTTGCGTCAAGGCGCCGTCCATAGTTTTTATCTCCCCGCCGAAGTAAACCACCGGATCTTGAGAGAGCACCCTTAGAAAGACCTTTCGGTGATCACCGCGCTTCACAACAAGTCTACTGCCGCATGTCGGGGTGGTCGCCACAATGATCGACACCACCACCGTCCCACCTAGCCGAAGAGAGCCCTCCCATGCCTGTCGGGGTGTCATTGCCCGAACTGAAGCACGAAAGGCATATTACCGTCGTCGGTCTACGAAGAACCTATGATGGCCACCAAAATCCGCAGTTCGGTGACGGATCGGCCGACGCTGGCATGGTCAGGCCGGATCCAAGCGAGGGGTTGGCGCGTCCTGGTGCTCGTCTCTGCGGCTAAGTACGTCCTTGTGCGAGGCGCCGGCAGATGTAATAGCCGAGAGCAGGCTGCTGGATCACGTCCACATACAACACAAGGAAGCAATGACCAGTAACATGGATTGCATCCATCTGAGCATGTTTTGGACATGCAAACAGCTTGGCTTGGATCCATCCATCTGAGCACGTTTCGACATGCAAACCGCCCAGGCTGGACCCATCTGCTATGGCTGTTGTCACCGGGTCTTTTGACCGAGCAAGAGCATGCCGCAACCTCCGTCATCCGCAGATCCAATAGCCATTGCCAAGGCTCCGCTCCCGCCGCTGCACGCGCCGCCATCCACGGATCTGACGGCCGCCGTCGGGGCTCCGCCTCTGGCCGATCCAATCTGCATAAGGATCCATCAACCGCCGTCTTGCCGCCAGAACAGAGAGAGGCCCCGCCGCCGCCGCCACCGCACAGACTTTGTCTGGCGCTGGCCTCCGGCAGCAGCAAGGGGGGGAGGAACCGGTGACGGGGTTGAAGGTGTGGTGGATCGATTGCCGCCCATGTCGCCTAGGTTAGGCGATGCAGGGGCCCGTTCAGTTATGACACTATGTATATGCATGGTACGAAAAGCACAGACTACGCAAGCGTCTCGCACACTTTGAGGAACAAACTTCTCAACAATCACAATGTAAAGAAGTATATGACACTATGTATATGACTATTGGTCATAGTTCGCTCCCACAGACGAAGAAATAAAATTGGTGTACTATTGATTTGAGAGCAGAGCGCTAGGCTTGGTGGTGCTAGCTGGCAGTAGGTGCGAGCAGAGGATGTGGTGTGTTGATCAGCAGTCGCCCGGTCACCTAGAATTTTTTTCCCCAATGCATGCTCAATCATCCACTGGTCCATGAGATTGGCAGATATCATAGCCGGTGTCATGCACTCAGAAATAACAAACATGATGACATGGCAGAGAATTAAAGAAGAAAGAGAAGATTAGAGTAACATAAATAGATACCGTAACATAATAAATGTTACACTATTTTGTGTCATGCATGATCATAAATAAAATCATTTATGATGATACTTTATGATAATATGCATTATAAAGGTAGTATCATACATAAGTATCATATACATAAGTATTATAGAGTACTAATGATACTTCCCACCATAAATAGCCTGAGTGTGTCCATCGGTGCTATTTGTATCACCACTAACGTGTGGGAGGCCCATCAAATAGTTCCGTTATCATTTTTTCAGGAAGGCGCGAGAAAGCGTGCCTTTTCTCTTTAGATAGGAACCAGTCCGTTGAAGTGACAAATACAACAAGAGAGGGTCATTACTCTCGCAACAAGCCTACATATTTCCACGCCTCCTCGCTAGCGATGGAAGACGACATGACACTAATAGACATGGACTCATAAAGGAGTAAGCCTAGAGCTACGAAGAATTACGTACGGATTTAACGGACCTGTAGTTGTGGATGGCTTAGAGCATCTACAATCGAACCTCTCAAACCCGCTTCATACATTTGGGCAGGCCGTCCGGTTACGATTTTTTGATTCAGACAAGCCTCTCAAACAGTGCTCAAACGTCTGAACTGACCAGCATCCCTGGTATCCAGTCCAAATATGAGATGAATATAGGGGCTCTTGGGCACGCCCGCCACGTCGAACCTGACAGCCCGACCTCACCCCAAATTGCATCAAATTCATCAAATCTTTCCTCCTCCTCCCACCGCCCTCCAATCATTCCTGCGCCCGGACCCTCGCCGGCCTCCACCCTTGCTCCCAATCCTCATCTCCGGTCCCGATCCACCGCCGGAGATGCCGTCCAGCTCGACCCACACCGCCGTGATGGAGACGCGGTCCTCCTTATCTGTGGGAGGCGTGGTGTTGTCGGTGGCGAATTGCAAGGCAAAGAACGTTGCCCGCAAGTTGCGGCGACGCCGACAGCGAGAGAGGGAGGCGGCGGCGTCGCAGGGAGGTTCGGACATGGTGGACCAGTTGTCTCCTCCGCCGCGCCCGGATCCCCACACCCCTTCCCTTCGAGCACCTACCCGGATTACGCTATCTGCCCCCTTTGGGACACAGGATGATCTGAGCGCCAGCTGGGCCATTTCGAAGAGCTTTCCGCCCACGCAGATGCTGGTGGTCAACGTGTGTGACTCGTCGCAGCTCGTTCGGGTGCGGATGAGCACGGGCTACGGCAGTGCCCGGGCTGCCCTCAACATGTTTGACGAAATGACCAAACAAGAGTCAGTACGTTTTCTTTACTCTTGTCCGATCACATTTTAGCATAGACCACGAAACATAGACCACTAGTTCATTTGCTCATGATGAATGCTTGCAAATTTGAATCATGTGGGAGGCGTTCTTGTCGAACATGATCAATGACAATGAAGACCGACCGAAATGGAGTATGAATTGGAGGCCACCACCACATTTGAAGTTGGGACAACATCCGATCCCAATCCGAGAAAGAAGAAGAAGAAGAAGACCAAGACGCCGAAAGCAAGAGGGCCGACATTCTCAAGATTTGAGGACATGTTGTTGGTCAAAACTTGGTTGGCCACAACGATGGATCCAATATGTTGCACCGAGCAAAAGGGGAACACCTATTTGACGAAGATTTGGAAGGAGTACCACGAGCAAAAGGAGTATGTAGAGCCGCATCCTATCGTGACCACTCGCAATGTGGTATCTCTCTAACATCGTTGGGGATCATTCAACGGGAAGTGAACAAGTATGTCGGCTACTACTCACAAGTGACCAAACGCCCTCAAAGTGGGATGCGAGTCGCAACTCACGTAAGCTCGATTGCCTCATCTTATCGTTCAATGCATATGCCTCTTATGTTTGCATTCTCGTCCTCATAGATATATTGTTCGCTAGACGGCGATGGCGGCCACTTTGTATCACGAGGTGGAGAAGAAGTCATTTGCATTTAGCCATTGTTGGGTCACATTGAATGGCAAGCCAAAGTGGAACCAAGTTGTGGCCGACCTCAAGTCTGGCAAGAAGAGGAATGATGGCTCAAGCTCTAACCAATTAATTGGGTTGGACGATGAAGAGACAATGTTGTCGTGGAGAATGGAAAAGCCACAGAGCCAAAGGACAACCACCAAGTCATGGGAAACAAGTGAGAGAAGGCACATGCTGCCCGTGATGCCGTGGCTACCAAAATGTCGTCAACATGGATGGGCATTTTTTCGGTGAGAGAGAACAAGAAGGAGGAGAGGTACAAGCTCATGTTGGATGCGCAAAAGAAAAGGATGGAGTGGGACCGGAAGAGGGCGGAGAAAAAGCTCGAAATTGAGAGGGAGAAGATCGAGTTGGAGAAGCAACAAGCGGCGATCAAATGGGAGCTCGAGAAAGCCAAGACATTTGGTGACATAGAGCTTCAGAAGGAGAGGTTGCACCTCGCACGGGACGTGGAAGATGCGAGGATCATGTTAGCGGACGAGACCCTCTATGATGAGCATTCGAAGAAGTGGCTTGTGGACAAGAAGATGGAGATCAACGACCGTAAGAAGTACGAGGCGGCGAGGGCGGCTGCGGCTCGGATGCAGTCGGAGGAGGCAGCCCGGATGCAGGCGGAGCAGGACGAGCAGGATGCATTCCGCTCGGAGAAGGGCCGAGCCAGTGATCCGATGCCATCCGTCACGCTCGGACATTGGTTTTATTTTGCCATGTCCGGTTTGTTGAATTATGATTTTCTTTGCTTTGTTTCGAATTTTGACATTCGAACAATTTGTATCGTATAATTAACGTGCATGAATTACATGAATTTAATAATCAAAATTTACGCTATGTGAATGTGCGACACAATATTTGACAGGTGCTCAATCAATACCCGCGGATGTTCGTGGACGTTTGAGGGACTAGATTTAGCAAGTCGAGCTGTAGATGCTTTTATGACCGGAAAAGAAAGGAAGGGAGGGGGTAAAAGCGTGAAACAAATCCGTACTTTTACAACTATTGCTCATAAAGGAATAGCCTTGCGGTACTTTCCAGCCACATGCGACACAAGTGTGGATGATGAGGCCGTTCCTGAAAGTGACTATAGGCCGCAGTCCAAGAGGATGCTCGACCACCGATCGACGAGGCAGCCAGTGCTTGACGGGGTGATGCTAGCGCATTCAAGCTCATAGTGATTGGAAGCACACTTAGAGCATCTCCAACAGGCGCCGGTCACGCCACATGCAAAAAACAAATATGCCGTGCGCACATCGTCTAGTTTGGCGCGGCGCGCAGCGCTGGCTCCAGCAGCCGTGCTAAAATGCAGCGCGCGTGTGCCGCTCCAGCAGCGCGCCAAAATGCAGTGTGCGCGACTCGCACAAACAACATATGCATTTGAAAACAGAAGCAAAAAGATCAAAACAAACAAAAATAAATAGTTCAATTTCGTTTATTACAACTCAAACAAACAGTTTTTATCGTTCAATACAACAAATAGTGCAATTAAACACAACAAATAGTTCAACAATACAATAAACGAATGCACAAATCATGATGCTCTTTGTCGTCCATTCCATGCCCACCACTCCTCAATAAGATCCTTCTGAAGATCATTATGCGATGCGGGACGTCGAATAGCATGATAGGAGGCAACAAAACGGGCCACCCTTTTAGCCCTCCGTCGCACTCGCACGGAATGTTCCAAGAGATCATACTGAGAGTAGTCTACATCTTGACCACGCTCATTCTCGATGATCATGTTGTGCATGATCACACAAGCGTGCATTATGTACCAAAGCATCTTCTGATCCCAAAATCTAGTCGGTCCTCTCACAATAGCAAATTGGGCTTGCAAAATCCCAAAAGCTCTCTCCACATCTTTTCTAGCCGCCGCCTGAGCATTGTGGAAATCAAGATTTTTCTTATCTTTTGGCTTTTTCAACGGCTTGACAAAGGTTTGCCGCTTTGGATAGATGTCATCCGCTAGATAATAGCCATAGTTGTATGTACGACCATTTGCTACAAACTGCACCGGTGGCAACTCCCCATTTGCAATCTTACTCATCAGTGGTGACCGGTTGATAACATTGATGCCATTCAAAGATTCAGGCATTCCAAAGAATGCATGCCAAATACAAGTCTTTTGATCGGCCACCGCTTCAAGGATTATAGTGGAACCCTTTTTTTAATCGTGGAATTGCCTATGCCATGCCTTTGGACAATTTTTCCAAGTCCAATGCATGCAATCTATTGAGCCAAGCATGCCAGGAAAACCGCGAGCTTTGTTCATCGCTAAAAGCTTTGCGACGTCTTCAGCATTGGGAGATCTCAAATACTCCTCGCCAAACACTTGCACAATTCCGACTGCGAAGCGCTTGACACACATGATGGCTTGGCTCTCACCCATAGCCAAATGATCATCAACTAGATCAGCCGGTATACCGTATGCCAACATACGCAACGCGGCTGTCACCTTCTGAAAGGTGCTATGCCCGAGCTCTCCGGCGCATTCCTCCTTTGCTGAAAAAAGCGGTCATGGCTCGCTAGTTTCTCTGCAATGCGCCTGAACAACTCGGTGCTCATCCTAAACCGGTGATGAAAATACGACTCGGGGTATGTGGGATTCTCCGCAAAATAATGCCTGATCAATCTGTTGTGGGCATCGATCCTATCCCTCCAAATTTTTTGACGACCCATAATCGAACCACCGTGCTTCGGCTTTTTATTAATATGCATAGTTAGGATCATTGCAAGATCCTCCTCCTCTTCCATATCAAATTCTTCTTCGGAAGAATCATACGACGAACTCATCTACAATGTTGAATACTATGCTATAAATACAAAACTACAATCAACATGCACGAAATTCATGGCTTTTGAGCAATACATACCTTCTAGGCGTTTTGTCAAACACCTTGCGGGCGCCGAGCGGCAGCGAGCGCGCGGGCGCTGTTCGTCGAAGGACTAGCACGCGCGCGGGGCAGCGGTACTAGAGGGGGGCCGGAGAAAGCGCGCGCGGGGCGGGGATAGGCCGGGGAAGCGCCGGAACGGTCGCCGGGTGGCGCGGTCGGCGGCGGCGGCGTGGCTGGAAGGGGGGTGGGAGATGCGAGCGAGCGCGCGAGAGTCCAGCGTGCGGGAGCGGGCGCAGCAAATAAGCGGCACGTGATTGCGTTTCGGCCCGCGCGCTGGACTACGTATGCCGCACACGTGGTTTTCGCGCGCCCGCTGGAGCAACTATTATGGTTGCGCGCGCTAAAAGGGGGGATTTTGCAACGCGGCGCTAGTTTGGTGCGCCTGTTGAAGATGCTCTTAGGCGTGAGAATCTACATTGGCAAACTGAAGATTCAGTGTTTCTTTCTCGCGTCTCGTGGGTCACTCCTGCGACTCATGAGGGGACCGCCGCCCCCCAACTACTCCATCTTCTCGCTCCTCTCCAGGCATGCTTCCTCTTCCCCAGGCATGCTCCCTCAACCTTCTTCTCCTTGCTCTCCAGGCATGCTTCCTCTTCCCCAACCAGCGCAACGGACCAGATCTCACCCCTGCGGTGGTGCTGTCCTCTGCGGGCGTGGGGGTGATGCGGGCTGCCGCCGTTGGGTTCTGGTGGCGCGGTTCCTCCCATATGGACGTGGTGGGGTTCTCGTCTGCCACCGGATATTGGTTCCGCCAGTTCCGGCCAGCTCCTTCCGCTTCCATGGACATGGGTGTCGTCTCGTTGGTCGTCCCTATGACTGCTTATTCGGGGGCGTTCGACAGCCCAGATCTAAGGATTTGTCTCCGCGGGTGAAAGTTGCAAGTTTTGGGGACAATGGATTTAAATGAGTTAATTACATCCATGGTACATAAATGATGTTTGGTGTACAAGCATTGAAGTGAGCCGATGACGCGCTATCATCATCGCCCCTCGTGATTTATCCAGATCAGTAGATCCATTTGACAACCAGAGCCGATGATGCAATGATGGCAGCGCGTCATCGGCTCACTTCAATGCTTTTGGTCATCACTAGGTAGTCTACGGACCTGAATGACATTTTTTTGTTATTTCTCATATTTGGTGTACTGTTATAGTTAAAGATGAATAGATAAGAAGTTTTCCACACACAAAAAAAACCTATGACAATTAAATATGTCTTGGAATAGCTTCATTATTTGTGCTTCCTCACCTAAAGATCCTAGATCTCTCGAATAATAATTTTTGTGGGCATATTCCAATAAGCTTATTCTCAGGGCCAAGTTCACTCTAGGTCTTAGATCTCAGTTTTAATTGCATCAAAGGAACTCTCCCGGTTACACGGAACTCAAAAAAAAATTGTTAACAAATACATTGTCCCTGCTGAAATACTAATTTATAGTTGCATCTTCATTATTATGGAATTTTATCTATTTATATTGTTGCACTAAAAGATGATATTTTCTCTATAAACTAATATAAAATCGTTTAGATCACTAAAGAGGAACCACAAGCCTAGCGAGCGATGCAATTTGACCACAAAGCTAATCTTACACGAGTGGCCCAGCAAAAACAAAAGGTGTAGGCATATAAAGTGTAGTCGGTCCTTCGCACACGGCGCACCTTCCCTGCGCCGCCCCATTGGCAACACAGTGAACCGAGCCGACGCCTAGCGGGAGAACCAGGTACTATAGTGGACTGGATATTGTAGACAATTGGCACCATATCAAAATGGTACTGTAGCAAATGTTATTTAAAATTTTGCGGACAATGTTTGGAAACATGAATATTTTAAGAAAAATGGTTTTTTTAACTCAGAGTTCTTCAATTTTGCAATCAATTTTTGAAATTTATGAATATTTGGTAACGCAAACCATTTTTAGAATTTCAAACTTTATGAAATATCAGAAGAATTTATGAAATTCCAAAGATATTTTCAAATGTGAAAAGAAAAATGAAATTCCAAACATATTTTAAAAATATGAACAACTTTAAAAATTTTGAACTAGAATTCTAGTCATTTTTTGAAAAATACGACCAAACTCTGAAATTTTTAAACATTCTTTGAAAACACATACAAATTTTGAAATTGCAAACTTTTCTTGAACAAATGAAAGAGGAAAGAAAAGACAAGAAAAAATAATAGAAAACCAATAAAAGAATACACCAAAAAATGAGAATAACCAGACTAAAACATTCTAGAAGGTTCCCAAAACCGGTAATAAATAGATAGGAATCTTCTGGATGGTTCTCACAACCAGGATGGTAGAACATATTGAATAGCTAATGGGCGGCCAAAATAAGTCGCTCGCAAATGTCACACAGGATTCATGACAATCTTGACATCAAGTCTCCATTTAGACGTCTTAAATCCTCTATGACACTTTAGTGTGAAGATTGTCCATCAAACGCACAGGGAACAGCGTGAGGCATGCGTGAGCAGACCTGGCCAAACGGGCCGGCCCGGCACGGCACGGCACGGCCCGTGCTAATCGTGCCTGGCCCGGCATGGCCCGCCATGGCACGTTTAATAGCCGGGCCGTGCCGTGCCGGCCCACGGGCGCTGCTTCTTGGCCCAGGCACGGCCTGATTAGTAAACGGGCCGGCCCGATGGCCCGTTTAGCACGCTGGGCTGCACATTTTCAGCCTGCTGGGCTGGTTTTTAGGCCTATTGGGCTGTATTTTAGGTATATATA
>NC_041382.1:743181379-743183412 GCF_002162155.2 Triticum dicoccoides | reverse complement strand
TTTTTTTTGTTTTTCAGTTATCCTGTCTCTTTTTTCTCTTCTTTTTGTCGTTAAATTTTTATAAATTGCACGAAAATTCAAAAACAATATTTGTAATATCAAAAAATGCTCCGAGCTGCTAAATACATGAGAGATGTGGTCATGCATTCCTTC
The DNA here is from genome assembly GCF_002162155.2 of Triticum dicoccoides. Classification (NCBI taxonomy): domain Eukaryota; kingdom Viridiplantae; phylum Streptophyta; class Magnoliopsida; order Poales; family Poaceae; genus Triticum; species Triticum dicoccoides. Next base: position 743,183,259 of record NC_041382.1, on the reverse strand, counting down.
ACGAAAAAGGGTTTCCCTGCTTTATTTATATATAAAGCAATCACCACACCACAGATACAAGATCAAATGAAGAAATGCAAAAGGGAGACAAAGATACAAGAAGCTATAGAGCAGCTAATATGATCCGACAACACCACACAAGCTTGATCATCGAAGTCCTTAGCGAACCCGAGGACTTGCCATCGATGCTACGAGGCCAAGAGAGCAACTTGCCGCCGGAGGAAGAACAAGCTTTGGCAACTCCCATCGGCCAAACACAACTGAATCGCTGTCGAAGGCCCCCTGCTTTCTAGTCCTGGATTGGAGGAAGCTACGCCGCTCACCCCTGAGCACTCGCGTGAGTAAGACCAACTGGGTTGATGGTGAAAAGCCCAGCTGCCTCACCTCTCAAGCCGCAACCCCGGCAACATCGCACCTTCGGCAAGGACCATGGTGCCCACCGCGAGCCACCGAACGGGAACATTGAAGAACGCTGGCGATCCATAAACACGCCGAAACCCGAACCACCACCTCCACCATCCCATGGCGGCGCCTTGAAGACGAGAAACAATGTCGTAGCGCCGCCGCCGCCCAATCCGAAGATTTTGGGCTTTTACCTGAGACACGGAGGTGGGAGCCCGGGATGGACCTCAATGCAGCCTTGAAGAAGATTTTGGGCTTTCACCTAAGACATGGAGGTGGGAGCCCGAGATGGCCCTCGATGGACCGAAAATATATTTTAGGGCACATGCACCCAGGCCCCTCTTATCTAGCCATCCATTCTTTGCATCAAGATCCATGCAAGTATTTTTTTTTATTTCTCTCACATAGAACATGTCTTCAAGTTCAAACCTTTGCAGAACAGTAAAGCTTTCTAGCTGGAATCTAGGATAAAAAAAATTTAGATTTTTTCGTCCAACATAAATATACAAAATAAGTTTTATTTGATTAAAAACAATAATTTTTTTAGCATTTATGTAGGACAAAAAATTCTGAAAGTTTTATCCCACATTCTAGTTAGTAAGTTTGGCTGCACTGCAAAGTTTGAAGTTCAAAACATATTCTATATAAGAGAAACGAAAAAGAAAAAAAATTCATAAACGAAGTTTGTTGTCTCACACAGATCTTAAAGCAACATTGAAGAGTCAGGATAACAGAGCCTGGATGCAACTGCTCTAAAAATCTACGTCCCTCGATGGACCCCTCCGCCGCGCCACATCGTCATGCCCCACACCAACACGACGCCGCCGCCCGACGCTTCCGGCCGTGCCTTCTACCATCGAGCAGGGGAAGAAAAGCCCCACCACCCGCCAGGGCGCACCGGCGGCAGCAAGGAGGGAGGGTGGTGGAGGGGGAGCTGGGCTCTCCGGGATTTGTATTCTTTCCAATAGTAAATTGTTCAGCCCGGTAATGCGTTCGTTCATCAGTCTCTTCTCTTATTGCTCCAGGTACATCTTGTTTGATTTCTTCTGAATCTTCGATATGCTTAGTAAATTTGCTAGTTTTCTGTAGTTATATTTGGTACATTCGTGAGCCTGGTTGCCTAAGTTTGATGAAGAAACATGTGTGTCGTCTCGTACGTCCTTGTCTCCCTTTGGTCCAATATGACGTTGTTTTTTTTTTTTTGAAATAAAATATGACGTTGTTATTAGAACTTGAAAAGTCTAGTCGGCACCTCTATGTTAGAAAAGTCTAGCCCACACATAATGCCGGCTGCGACTAATTGGCCATCTGCATGCACCTGGTCAAGAATGCATCGAAATTGTATGTTGTTGGGATTGCACAATGTATTGCTCATGTACAAAGGCATGTATATATGATGTACAAGAGGTGGGTCACGACCTCAGCTATACAAGGAACTAGGAGGTGGGCCCAATACACAGATATGCACAACACATATA
>NC_041382.1:743180152-743180875 GCF_002162155.2 Triticum dicoccoides | reverse complement strand
GAAACTTCTCAAATGACGCCGTAGGCAAGCGCTTGGTCATGATATCTGTAAATTGTTGTGAAGTAGAGACGTGTAGAACACGAATATGGCCAAGGGCCACCCGTTCCCGAACAAAGTGGATATCTAACTCAATATGCTTGGTCCGACGATGATGGACCGGGTTGGCGGAGAGGTAGACAGCCGAGACGTTGTCACAGTAGACCACCGTAGCACGATCCATGGGACAAGAGAGCTCTTGGAGCAACTGGCGAAGCAACGAACACTCGGCGACGACGTTGGCCACTGCACGATACTCAGCCTCAGCACTGGAGCGAGAGACCGTAGGCTGCCGCTTGGACGACCATGATATGAGTGATGGTCCAAGGAAGACACAATAGCCCGAGGTGGAGCGACGAGTGTCAGGGCAGCCCGCCCAGTCTGCATCGGTATAGGCGGTGAGGGCGGTGTCGGCGGAGGCGAAGAGCGTGATGCCGAGCTCCATAGTGCCGCAGACGTAGCGAAGAATCCGCTTGACAGCGGCCCAGTGAACATCCCGAGGACCATGCATATGAAGACACACCTGCTGTACGGCGTACTGAATCTCCGGTCGAGTCAGAGTGAGATACTGGAGAGCACCAACAATGGACCGGTAGAATGCAGCATCCGAAGTGGGAGAACCATCCGAGGCAGAGAGCTTGGCCTTCGTATCAACAGGCGTAGCGGCGGGCTTGCAGTTAAGCATGC
>NC_041382.1:743177008-743179832 GCF_002162155.2 Triticum dicoccoides | reverse complement strand
AGCACGATCCAGGAGCTCATGAGTGTACTTCCGCTGATGAAGAAAGAAGCCATCCGGACGTCGCACCACCTCAAGACCGAGGAAGTAGTGCAAAGGACCCAAGTCCTTGATGGCGAACTCAGCGCGAAGACGACCAGTGAGCTGGCTGAGGAGGCCAGTTGTACATGCCGTCAGGATGATGTCGTCGACATAGAGCAGCAAGTAGGCCGTGTCAGAGTCCTGATGATAGACGAAGAGTGACGCGTCCGAGCGGGTGGAACGAAACCCAAGCTGGTGTAGGAACGTCGCGATGCGCTGGTACCAAGTGTGCGGAGCCTGCTTGAGTCCGTACAAGGACCGCGAAAGCAGGCACACGTGGTCGGGAAGCGCCGGGTCAACAAATCCAGTGGGCTGCTGGCAGAAGACCTGCTCCTCAAGGTGACCATGGAGGAAGGTGTTGGAGACGTCCATCTGGTGCACTGGCCAAGCACGGGAGACCGCAAGGTGGAGAACCGTGCGTATTGTGCCGGGCTTGACAATCGGAGCGAAGGTGTCGGTGAAGTCGATGCCAGCACGTTGTCGGAAGCCACGAACGACCCAGCGCGCTTTGTAGCGATCAAGGCACCACCGGGACGGAGCTTGTGTTTAAAGACCCACTTCCCGGTAATCACGTTGGCGTGCCGGGGACGGGGAACAAGCTGCCACGTCCGGTTGCGCAACAGGGCGTCAAACTCCTCCTGCATCGCAGCCATCCAGAGCGGGTCACGAAGAGCAGCTCGAACGGAGGACGGCAACGGCGACGGCTCAGAGGTGGACGCCACATGGACGTAGTCGTCCGAGGCGTAGCGCGAGCTCAGGAGAAAAACGCCCGTACGGGCGCGGGTGACCGGACCAGCCACAGGCGCCGGGGGCGCCGGGGGCGCCTAGGGCACCGAGGGGGCCGGGGCGCCGAGGGGACCGCGAGGGCCGCGGGCCCCAACGCCGGGGGCACCGGGGGCGTCGGTGCCACGGCTGTAGGAGACGCTGCATGCGGGGGGCGTGCCTCAAAGCCAGGGGCGGGCCAAGAGAGGCGCGCGAGCGCCCTGGGAGAGGCGCCGAGGAGCCCGCGTCACCGGTGGCGGGAGGAATAGCCGGGGGTACCTGGTGAAACGGAAACACATGCTCATCAAAGTAAACGTGCCGGGAAGTGAACACACGATGGGAGACGGGATCATAGCACCGATATCCCTTGGAGTTGGAGGGGTAGCCGATGAAAATGCAAGCGACAGAACGAGGTGCGAGTTTGTGAGGAGCGGAGTCGACAATGCTAGGATAACAAAGGCACCCGAAAATACGCAAGCCGTCATAAGAAGGGGGCGTATCGACGAGAAGATGGTGAGGTGCATAGTTCCACCGTGGGCAACAAGGGCGAAGGTTAAGGAGAAGAGAAGCAGTGGCGAGTGCGTCCGGCCAGAAACGAGGCGGCACGTTAGCATGGAACAGGAGCGTGCGAACGCAGTCGTTCAGGGTGCGAACGACAAGTTCGGCTCGACCGTTCTGCTGGGAAGTATACGGGCATGTGAGACGAAAAACTGTGTCGTGGTGCGACAGAAAAGTGGGGAAAGCAAGGTTGTCGAACTCTTTTCCATTGTCAGTCTGAAGAGTAAGGATGGGACACCCAAACTGCGTGCTGACATAGGAGTAAAAAGCCGTCAAAGTGGGGATTGCATCCGACTTTCTGCGTAAAGGAAAAGTCCACACATAATGAGAATAATCATCAAGGATAACCAGATAATATAAATAGCCCGAATTACTAGGAACCGGAGAGGTCCACACATCGCTATGAATCAACTGAAAAGGAAAAGAAGCTATGGTGGTGGAGTTATTAAACGGGAGGCGAACATGTTTACCGACAGTACAGACATGACAGGTGTGATCCTCTATCTTATGACAACTGAAATTGAAACTCCTAAGAATATGACGAAGTGTGACGGGATTGGAATGACCCAAATAAGCATGCCAGAGATCGACGCCGGCGGAGAGAGCAACCGGTGCGGTGGTGGAGGTGGACGGCGAATGCACCGGATAGAGCTCGTCGAGGCTGTCACATCGGTGAAGTACCATCCTGGTTCGAGCGTCCTTGACACAAAATCCAAGCTCGTCAAATTCAACAGTAATAGGATTTTCACGAGTTAAACGACGAACGGAAATAAGGTTCTTAATAAGATGAGGTGACACAAGTATGTTAGACAAAGTAATAGGCATGAAAGTAGAAGGAAAAGAAGTGTGCCCGACATGTGTGATAGGGAGTGTGGAACCGTCGCCGACAATGATGCGACGATCGGTAGTGACGGGAGTGAAGGAGGCAAGATTATCAGGATGAGCAAACATGTGAGCCGTAGCCCTGGTGTCTATGTACCAATCATCACCTCCGGAGTAGTTGTTCAGCGTAGGAGCGGCATGCAGCCCGGTGAGGAGCACCGGGTCCCAGGGCGTCGGCGGCAGGGCCAGCGAGGGGGACGGACACGCCATGGGGAGGCCGTAGCCGCCGCTCAGCTGCGGCGGTAGGTATTCTCCATACAGTTGCGGAGCCGCAAAGTACGCATGATGCATGGAAGGGGTGGGAGCCTGCTGGCCTACCGACGACCCCACCAGTACTTGAAAGACTCATATGCAGGCAGAACCCCGTACGCAGGCGGAGACCCGTACGTGGATACGGGCAAAGCTCTGTATGCCCCGTACGTAAGATACCCGTACGTGGGAACGGGCATGTCGTAGGTGGCGGCCGCCCCGTACGGCAGCGGGGCCGCGCCGTAGGGAGCCGGCGGCGGGACGGCAGAGACGGTGGTGGACAAGCCGACGGATG
>NC_041382.1:743081404-743084196 GCF_002162155.2 Triticum dicoccoides | reverse complement strand
GCAAGAAGAGGAATGATAGCTCAAGCTCTAACCAATTAATTGGGTTGGACAATGAAGAGGACAACGTTGTCGTGGAGAATGGAAAAGCCACCGAGCCAAAGGACAACCACCAAGTCATGGGAAACAAATATGAGAAGGCACATGCTGCCCGTGATGCCGCGGCTACCAAAATGTTGTCAACATGGACGGGCATTTTTTCGGTGAGAGAGAACAAGAAGGAGGAGAGGTACAAGCTCATGTTGGATGCGCAAAAGAAAAGGATGAAGTGGGACCAGAAGAGGGCGGAGAAAAAGCTCGAAATTGAGAGGGAGAAGATCGAGTTGGAGAAGCAACAAGCGGCGATCAAATGGGAGCTCGAGAAGGACTCGCACGGGACGCGAAAGATGCGAGGATCATGTTAGCGGACGAGACCCTCTATGATGAGCATTCGAAGAAGTGGCTTGTGGACAAGAAGATGGAGATCAACGGCCGTAAGAAGTACGAGGTGGCAAGGGCAGCCGCGGCTCGGATGCAGTCAGAGGAGGCGGCCTGGATGCAGGCGGAGCAGGACGAGCAGGACGCATTCCGCTCGGAGGGCCGAGCCAGTGATCCGATGCCATCCGTCATGCTCGGACATTGGTTTTCTTTTGCCATGTCCGGTTTGTTGAACTATGATTTTCTTTGCTTTATTTCGAACTTTGACATTCGAACAATTTGTATCGTATAATCAACGTGCATGGATTACATGAATTTAATAATCAAAATTTGCGCTATGTGAATGTGCGACATAATATTTAAGGGGTGCCCAATCAATACCTGCGGATGTCCATGGGCGTTTGAGGGGCTGAATTTGTCAAGTCGAGCTGTAGATGCTTTTATAACCGAAAAAGAAAGGAAGGAAGGGGGTAAACGCGTGAAACAAATCCGTACTTTTACAACTATTGCTCATAAAGAAATAGCCTTGCGGTACTTTCCAGCTACATGCGACACAAGTCGTGGATGATGAGGCCGTTCCTGAAGTGACTATAGGCCGCAGTCCAAGAGGATGCTCGACCACCGATCGACGAGGCAGCCAGTGCTTGACGGGGTGATGCTAGCGCATTCAAGCTCACAGTGATTGGAAGCACACTTAGAGCATCTCCAACAGGCGTCGGTCGCGCCGCACGTAAAAAACAGATATGCCGCGCGCGCATCGTCTGGTTTGGCGCGGCGCGCAGCGCTGGCTCCAGCAGCCGCGCTAAAATGCAACGCGCGCGTCGCTCCAGCAGCGCGTCAAAAATGCAGTTCAATTTCGTTTATTACAACTCAAACAAACAGTTTTTATCGTTCAATACAACAAATAGTGCAATTAAACACAACAAATAGTTCAACAATACAATAAACGAACGTACAAATCATGATGCTCTTTGTCGTCCATTCCATGCCCACCACTCCTCAATGAGATCCTTCTGAAGATCATTATGCGCTGCGGGACGTCGAATGGCATGATAGGAGGCAACAAAACGGGCCACCCTTTTATCCCTCCGTCGCACTCGCACGGGATATCCCAAGAGCTTATACTGAGAGTAATCTACATCTTGGCCATGCTCATTCTCGATGATCATGTTGTACATGATCACACAAGCGTGCATTATGTATCAAAGCATCTTCTGAACCCAAAATCTAGTCGGTCCTCTCGCAATAGCAAATTGGGCTTGCAAAATCCCAAAAGCTCTCTCCACATCTTTTCTAGCCGCCGCCTGAGCATTGTGGAAATCAAGATTTTTCTTACCTTCTGGCTTTTTCAACGGCTTAACAAAGGTTTGCCACTTTGGATAGATGCCATCCGCTAGATAATAGCCATAGTTGTATGTACGGTCATTTGCTACAAACTGCACCGGTGGCAACTCCTCATTTGCAATCTTACTCATCAGTGGTGACCGGTTGATAACATTGATGTCATTCAAAGATCCAGGCATTCCAAAGAATGCATGCCAAATCCAAGTCTCTTGATCGGCCACCGCTTTAAGGATTATAGTGGAACCCTTTTTTTGGCCGTGGAATTGCCCATGCCATGCCTTTGAACAATTCTTCCAAGTCCAATGCATGCAATCTATTGAGCCAAGCATGCCAGGAAAACCGGGAGCTTTGTTCATCACTAAAAGCCTTGCCACGTCTTCAGCGTTGGGAGATCTCAAATACTCCTCGCCAAACACTTGCACAATTCCGACTGCGAAGCGCTTGACACACATGATGGCTTGGCTCTCACCCATAGCCAAGTGATCATCAACTAGATCAGCCGGTATACCGTATGCCAATATACGCAAAGCAGCTGTCACCTACTGAAAGGTGCTATGCCCGAGCCCTCTGCGGCATTCCTCCTTTGCTGAAAAAAACGGTCATGGCTCGCTAGTTTCTGCAATGCGCCTGAACAACTCGGTGCTCATCCTAAACCGGCGACGAAAATACGACTCGGGGTATGTGGGATTCTCCACAAAATAATGCCTGATCAATCTGTTGTGGGCATCGATCCTATCCCTCCAAAAATTTTGACGACCCATAACCGAACCACCGTGCTTCGGTTTTTTTATTAATATGCATAGCTAGGATCATTGCAAGATCCTCCTCCTCTTCCATATCAAATTCTTCTTCGGAAGAATCATACGACGAACTCATCTACAATGTTGAATACTATGCTATAAATACAAAACTACAATCAACATGCACGAAAATCATGGCTTTTGAGCAATACATACCTTCTAGGCGTTTTGTCGAACACCTTGCGGGCGCCGAGCGGCAGCGAGCGCGCGGGCGCTGTTCGTCGGAGGACTAGC
>NC_041382.1:743076887-743080662 GCF_002162155.2 Triticum dicoccoides | reverse complement strand
ACTATTCCGGTTGCGCGCGCTAAAAAGGGGGATTTTGCGGCGCGGCGCTAGTTTGGCGCGCGTGTTGGAGATGCTCTTAGGCGTGAGAATGTACATTGGCAAACTGAAGATTCAGTGTTTCTTTCTCGCGTCTCGTGGGTCACTCCTGCGACTCATGAGGGGACCGCCGCCCCCAACTACTCATCTTCTTCGCTCCTCTCCCTCACCGCCGCAGGCGGCGGGGCGCTCCCTCAACCTTCTTCTCCTTGCTCTCCAGGCATGCTTCCTCTTCCCCAACCGGCGCAACAGACCAGATCTCACGCCTGCGGTGGTGCTGTCCTCGGCGGGCGTGAGGGTGGCGCGGGCTGCCGCCGTTGGGTTCTGCTGGCGCGGTTCCTCCCATATGGACGTGGTGGGGTTCTCGTCTGCCACCGGATATTGGTTCCGCCAGTTTCGGCCAGCTCCTTCCGCTTCCATGGACATGGGTGTCGTCTCGTTGGTCGTCCATATGGCTGCTTATTCGGGAGCGTCCGACAGCCCAGATCTAAGGATTTGTCTCCGCGGGTGAAAGTTGCAAGTTTTGGGGACAATGGATTTAAATGAGTTAATTACATCCATGATACATAAATGATGATGACGCGCTATCATCATCGCCCCTCATGATTTATCCAGATCAGTAGATCCATTTGACATCCAGAGCCGATGGTGCGATGATGGCAGCGCGTCATCGGCTCACATCAGTGCTTTTGGTCATCACTAGGTAGTCTATGGACCTGAATGACATTTTTTTTGTTATTTCTAATATTTGGTGTACTGTTATAATTAAAGATGAATAGATAAGAAGTTTTCCACACACAAAAAAAAACTATGACAATTAAATATGTCTTGGAATAGCTTCATTATTTGTGCTTCCTCACCTAAAGATCCTAGATCTCTCAAATAATAATTTTTGTGGGCATATTCCAATAAGCTTATTCTCAGGGCCAAGTTCACTCTAGGTCTTAGATCTCAGTTTTAATTGCATCAAAGGAACTCTCCCGGTTACACGGAACTCAAAAAAAAAATTGTTAACAAATACATTGTACCTGCTGAAATACTAATTTATAGTTGCATCTTCATTATTATGGAATTTTATCTATTTATATTGTTGCACTAAAAGATGATATTTTCTCTATAAACTAATATAAAATCGTTTAGATCACTAAAGAGGAACCACAAGCCTAGCGAGCGATGCAATTTGACCACAAAGCTAATCTTACACGAGTGGCCCAGCAAAAACAAAAGGTGTAGGCATATAAAGTGTAGTCGGTCCTTCGCACACGGCGCACCTTCCCTGCGCCGCCCCATTGGCAACACAGTGAACCGAGCCGACGCCTAGCGGGAGAACCAGGTACTATAGTGGACTGGATATTGTAGACAATTGGCACCATATCAAAATGGTACTGTAGCAAATGTTATTTAAAATTTTGCGGACAATGTTTGGAAACATGAATATTTTAAGAAAAATGGTTTTTTTAACTCAGAGTTCTTCAATTTTGCAATCAATTTTTGAAATTTATGAATATTTGGTAACGCAAACCATTTTTAGAATTTCAAACTTTATGAAATATCAGAAGAATTTATGAAATTCCAAAGATATTTTCAAATGTGAAAAGAAAAATGAAATTCCAAACATATTTTAAAAATATGAACAACTTTAAAAATTTTGAACTAGAATTCTAGTCATTTTTTGAAAAATACGACCAAACTCTGAAATTTTTAAACATTCTTTGAAAACACATACAAATTTTGAAATTGCAAACTTTTCTTGAACAAATGAAAGAGGAAAGAAAAGACAAGAAAAAATAATAGAAAACCAATAAAAGAATACACCAAAAAATGAGAATAACCAGACTAAAACATTCTAGAAGGTTCCCAAAACCGGTAATAAATAGATAGGAATCTTCTGGATGGTTCTCACAACCAGGATGGTAGAACATATTGAATAGCTAATGGGCGGCCAAAATAAGTCGCTCGCAAATGTCACACAGGATTCATGACAATCTTGACATCAAGTCTCCATTTAGACGTCTTAAATCCTCTATGACACTTTAGTGTGAAGATTGTCCATCAAACGCACAGGGAACAGCGTGAGGCATGCGTGAGCAGACCTGGCCAAACGGGCCGGCCCGGCACGGCACGGCACGGCCCGTGCTAATCGTGCCTGGCCCGGCATGGCCCGCCATGGCACGTTTAATAGCCGGGCCGTGCCGTGCCGGCCCACGGGCGCTGCTTCTTGGCCCAGGCACGGCCTGATTAGTAAACGGGCCGGCCCGATGGCCCGTTTAGCACGCTGGGCTGCACATTTTCAGCCTGCTGGGCTGGTTTTTAGGCCTATTGGGCTGTATTTTAGGTATATATATATATATATATATATATATATAAATCTAAAAAATATATAAAAAAATTAAACGGGCCGTGCCGTGCCGGCCCGCGTGCCCAGGCTCCAGGCCCAGGCACGGCCAAGGCGTGCCGCGTGCCGGGCACGGCCCGTTTAGCCCGTGCCGTGCCTGGCCCATGGCGGGCCGTGCCGGCGTGCTCGCGGGCCGGCCTGTTTAGCCCGGCCCGTTTGGCCAGCTATATGCGTGAGATGGGCCGGCACATTATTAATCTGCCGTATGTTCCACAGATCCTGGTTATGTGAACCTTGTTCTTATTCAGTCTTTTTAAAGGTTTGGGACCTTCTAGAAGGTTCTCGTGTGGTTCCGTTCTTACCTCTTTTGTACTTTTTTTTGTTTTTCAGTTATCCTGTCTCTTTTTTCTCTTCTTTTTGTCGTTAAATTTTTATAAATTGCACGAAAATTCAAAAACAATATTTGTAATATCAAAAAATGCTCCGAGCTGCTAAATACATGAGAGATGTGGTCATGCATTCCTTCACGAAAAAGGGTTTCCCTGCTTTATTTATATATAAAGCAATCACCACACCACAGATACAAGATCAAATGAAGAAATGCAAAAGGGAGACAAAGATACAAGAAGCTATAGAGCAGCTAATATGATCCGACAACACCACACAAGCTTGATCATCGAAGTCCTTAGCGAACCCGAGGACTTGCCATCGATGCTACGAGGCCAAGAGAGCAACTTGCCGCCGGAGGAAGAACAAGCTTTGGCAACTCCCATCGGCCAAACACAACTGAATCGCTGTCGAAGGCCCCCTGCTTTCTAGTCCTGGATTGGAGGAAGCTACGCCGCTCACCCCTGAGCACTCGCGTGAGTAAGACCAACTGGGTTGATGGTGAAAAGCCCAGCTGCCTCACCTCTCAAGCCGCAACCCCGGCAACATCGCACCTTCGGCAAGGACCATGGTGCCCACCGCGAGCCACCGAACGGGAACATTGAAGAACGCTGGCGATCCATAAACACGCCGAAACCCGAACCACCACCTCCACCATCCCATGGCGGCGCCTTGAAGACGAGAAACAATGTCGTAGCGCCGCCGCCGCCCAATCCGAAGATTTTGGGCTTTTACCTGAGACACGGAGGTGGGAGCCCGGGATGGACCTCAATGCAGCCTTGAAGAAGATTTTGGGCTTTCACCTAAGACATGGAGGTGGGAGCCCGAGATGGCCCTCGATGGACCGAAAATATATTTTAGGGCACATGCACCCAGGCCCCTCTTATCTAGCCATCCATTCTTTGCATCAAGATCCATGCAAGTATTTTTTTTTATTTCTCTCACATAGAACATGTCTTCAAGTTCAAACCTTTGCAGAACAGTAAAGCTTTCTAGCTGGAATCTAGGATAAAAAAA
>NC_041382.1:743073426-743076877 GCF_002162155.2 Triticum dicoccoides | reverse complement strand
TATATATATATATATATATATATATAAATCTAAAAAATATATAAAAAAATTAAACGGGCCGTGCCGTGCCGGCCCGCGTGCCCAGGCTCCAGGCCCAGGCACGGCCCAAGGCGTGCCGCGTGCCGGGCACGGCCCGTTTAGCCCGTGCCGTGCCTGGCCCATGGCGGGCCGTGCCGGCGTGCTCGCGGGCCGGCCTGTTTAGCCCGGCCCGTTTGGCCAGCTATATGCGTGAGATGGGCCGGCACATTATTAATCTGCCGTATGTTCCACAGATCCTGGTTATGTGAACCTTGTTCTTATTCAGTCTTTTTAAAGGTTTGGGACCTTCTAGAAGGTTCTCGTGTGGTTCCGTTCTTACCTCTTTTGTACTTTTTTTTGTTTTTCAGTCATCCTGTCTCTTTTTTCTCTTCTTTTTGTCGTTAAGTTTTTATAAATTGCACGAAAATTCAAAAACAATATTTGGAATATCAAAAAATGCTCACTTTTTGGAAAAAATATTAAAAATTGTTCACGCTTATTTTAGAAATTGTTCAGAATTTCAAATTTTGTTCCAAATTTTCAAACATGTTCACAATTTCAGAAAAAAATTCCAATTTAAAATTTATTCATTTTTCCAAAAATGTTTACTTATTTTTTTTAAATGTTCATAGTTTTCAAGAGATGTTCATAGTTTTAAAAATATAATTAAAATTTCAGAAGGTGTTCGCTTTTTCAAAAAATATTGTCTGGAAATTTCAAAAAAGTCACATTTTGAAAAAAAACAGAAAATTTAAAAAATGATTCAGAATTTTAATAAAAGTTTGGCTTTTCAGAAAAAATCGGAAGTTATGAAATGTGTTCCGAAATTTTCGATTTTGTTAGGTAATATAAATATTTTGGAAATTCCAAATTTGTTCGGTATTTTCTTAAAATGTTTAGAAATTTCAAATTTGTTTGAAATTTTCATTAAAAAATTGGAACTTTCAAAAAATGTTTAATTTTCACAAATGAAGTAATATTCATGTGTTCTGAAACCCAAAAAATAAAAACAACTAAATCTTGTTTTTAGGAAAAATATAAAAAACCAATAAAAAAGGTGATTCAACTCTCGGTGCAGCAGGTAGCGCTATTGGTCAACCCGCCTCAAGGGATGCGACCATTTTGAGGCAAAGTGTGTCATATAGGACCTATCTTTTGACGCAATACCGATAAAAGAAGCCCAACAATGACATGCAGCATCAGACCCATGAGATATTTTTGTCTAAAAAAATCCCAGGCAATAGTAACTCACCGATCATGTTGTCAATCCGGCAGGCGACAGATGCTGGCCATCTTCTGCCGGCGCCGGCAACAGGATGCTCCTTCAGGCCGCAAGAAATCTGGGCAGAAACAGGGCCAACTCAAAACCTCACGCTTGCCTTCGTCCCCAACTGAGACGCCGTCTGCAGATCGCGGAGGGCTAGATGGTGGCTCTGGCGTGATCCGGATAGCAGCGGCAGGGTGTCGCGTGGGCGTAGCCATGGCGGAGGTGTCGAGTCGTTGCCGAGCTGCTAAATACATGAGAGATGTGGTCATGCATTCCTTCACGAAAAAGGGTTTCCCCGCTTTATTTATATATAAAGCAATCACCACACCACAGATACAAGATCAAATGAAGAAATGCAAAAGGGAGATAAAGATACAAGAGCTATAGAGCAGCTAATACGATCCGACAACACCACACAAGCTTGATCATCGAAGTCCTTAGCGAACCCGAGGACTTGCCATCGATGCTACGAGGCCAAGAGAGCAACTTGCCGCTGGAGGAAGAACAAGCTTTGGCAACTCCCATCGGCCAAACACAACTGAATCGCTGCCGAAGGCCCCCTGCTTTCTAGTCCTGGATTGGAGGAAGCTACGCCGCTCACCCCTGAGCACTCGCGTGAGTAAGACCAACTGGGTTGATGGTGAAAAGCCCAGCTGCCTCACCTCTCAAGCCGCAACCCCGGCAACATCGCACCTTCGGCAAGGACCATGGTGCCCACCGCAAGCCACCGAACGGGAACATTGAAGAACGCTGGCGACCCATAAACACGCCGAAACCCGAACCACCACCTCCACCATCCCATGGCGGCGCCTTGAAGACGAGAAACAATGTCGTAGCGCCGCCGCCGCCCAATCTGAAGATTTTGGGCTTTTACCTGAGACACGGAGGTGGGAGCCCGGGATGGACCTCGATGCAGCCTTCAAGAAGATTTTGGGCTTTCACCTAAGACATGGAGGTGGGAGCCCGAGATGGCCCTCGATGGACCGAAAATATATTTTAGGGCACATGCACCCAGGCCCCTCTTATCTAGCCATCCATTCTTTGCATCAAGATCCGTGCAAGTATTTTTTTTATTTCTCTCACATAGAACATGTCTTCAAGTTCAAACCTTTGCAGAACAGTAAAGCTTTCTAGCTGGAATCTAGGATAAAAAAAATTAGATTTTTTCGTCCAACATAAATATACAAAATAAGTTTTATTTGATTAAAAACAATACTTTTTTAGCATTTATGTAGGACAAAAAATTCTGAAAGTTTTATCCCACATTCTAGTTAGTAAGTTTGGCTGCGCTGCAAAGTTTGAAGTTCAAAACATGTTCTATATAAGAGAAATGAAAAAGAAAAAAAATTCATATACGAAGTTAGTTGTCTCACACAGATCTTAAAGCAACATTGAAGAGTCAGGATAACAGAGCCTGGATGCAAGTGCTCTAAAAATCTACGTCCCTCGATGGACCCCTCCGCCGCGCCACATCGTCATGCCCCACACCAGCACGACGCCGCCACACGACGCTTCCGGTCGTGCCTTCTACCATCGAGCAGGGGAAGAAAAGCCCCGCCACCCGCCAGGGCGCACCGGCGGCAGCGAGGAGGGAGGGTGGTGGAGGGGGAGCTGGGCTCTCCGGGATTTGTATTCTTTCCAATAGTAAATTGTTCAGCCCAGTCATGCGTTCGTTCATCAGTCTCTTCTCTTATTGCTCCAGGTACATCTTGTTTGATTTCTTCTGAATCTTCGATATGCTTAGTAAATTTGCTAGTACTGATGTTCTAGATACACACATTGCTCAAGTTTTCTGTAGTTATATTTGGTACATTCGTGAGCCTGGTTGCCTAAGTTTGATGAAGAAACATGTGTGTCTTCTCGTACGTCCTTGTCTCCCTTTGGTCCAATATGACGTTGTTATTAGAACTTGAAAAGTCTAGTCGGCACCTCTATGTTAGAAAAGTCTAGCCCACACATAATGCCGGCTGCGACTAATTGGCCATCCATGCATGCACCTGGTCAAGAATGCATCGAAATTGTATGTTGTTGGGATTGCACAATGTATTGCTCATGTACAAAGGCACGTATATATGATGTATAAGAGGTGGGTCACGACCTCAGCTATACAAGGAACTAGGAGGTGGGCCCAATACACAGATATGCACAACACATATACTCAACACC
>NC_041382.1:743045791-743073266 GCF_002162155.2 Triticum dicoccoides | reverse complement strand
ACTGGACCGAAACTTCTCAAATGACGCCGTAGGCAAGCCCTTGGTCATGATATCTGTAAATTGTTGTGAAGTAGAGACGTGTAGAACACGAATATGGCCAAGGGCCACCTGTTCCCGAACAAAGTGGATATCTAACTCAATATGCTTGGTCCGACGATGACGGATCGGGTTGGCGGAGAGGTAGACAGCCGAGACGTTGTCACAGTAGACCACCGTAGCACGATCCACGGGACAAGAGAGCTCTTGGAGCAACTGGCGAAGCAACGAACACTCGGCGGCGACGTTGGCCACCGCATGATACTCAGCCTCAGCACTGGAGCGAGAGACCGTAGGCTGCCGCTTGGACGACCATGATATGAGTGATGGTCCAAGGAAGACACAATAGCCCGAGGTGGAGCGGCGAGTGTCAGGGCAGCCCGCCCAGTCTGCATCGGTATAGGCGGTGAGGGCGGTGTCGGCGGAGGCGAAGAGCGTGATGCCGAGCTCCATAGTGCCGCAGACGTAGCGAAGAATCCGCTTGACAGCGGCCCAGTGAACATCCCGAGGAGCATGCATATGAAGACACACCTGCTGTACGGCGTACTGAATCTCCGGTCGAGTCAGAGTGAGATACTGGAGAGCACCAACGATGGACCGGTAGAATGCAGCATCCGAAGCGGGAGAACCATCCGAGGCAGAGAGCTTGGCCTTCGTATCAACAGGCGTGGCGGCGGGCTTGCAGTTAAGCATGCCAGCGCGATCCAGGAGCTCATGAGTGTACTTCCGCTGATGAAGAAAGAAGCCATCCGGACGTCGCACCACCTCAAGACCGAGGAAGTAGTGCAAAGGACCCAAGTCCTTGATGGCGAACTCAGCGCGAAGACGATCAGTGAGCTGGCTGAGGAGGCCAGCTGTACATGCCGTCAGGATGATGTCGTCGACATAGAGCAGCAAGTAGGCCGTGTCAGAGCCCTGATGATAGACGGAGAGTGACGCGTCCAAGCGGGTGGAACGAGAGTGACGCGTCCGAGCGGGTGGAACGAAACCCAAGCTGGTGTAGGAACGTCGTGATGCGCTGGTACCAAGCGCGCGAAGCCTGCTTGAGTCCGTACAAGGACCGCGAAAGCAGGCACACGTGGTCGAGAAGCGTCGGGTCAACAAATCCGGTGGGCTGCTGGCAGAAGACCTGCTCCTCAAGGTGACCATGGAGGAAGGCGTTGGAGACGTCCATCTGGTGCACTGGCCAAGCACGGGAGACCGCAAGGTGGAGAACCGTGCGTATCGTGCCGGGCTTGACGACCGGAGCGAAGGTGTCGGTGAAGTCGATGCCAGCACGTTGTCGGAAGCCACGAACGACCCAGCGCGCTTTGTGGCGATCAAGGTACCATCGGGAAGGAGCTTGTGTTTAAAGACCCACTTCCCGGTAATCACGTTGGCGTGCCGGGAACGAGGAACAAGCTGCCACGTCTGGTTGCGCAACAGGGCGTCAAACTCCTCCTGCATCGCAGCCATCCAGAGCGGGTCACGAAGACCAGCTCAAACAAAGGACGGCAACGGCGACGGCTCAGAGGTGGACGCCACATGGACGTAGTCGTCCGAGGCGTAGCGCGAGCTCAAGCGAAAAACGCCCGTACGGGCGCGGGTGACCGGACCAGCCGCAGGCGTCGGGGGCGCCGGGGGCGCCGAGGGCATCGAGGGGGCCAGGGGCGCCGGCGCCGAGGGGGCCGGGGGCGCCGAGGGGACCGCGAGGGCCGCGGGCCCCAACGCCGAGGGCACCGGGGGTGCCGATGCCACGGCTATAGGAGACGCCGCATACGGGGGGCGCGCCTCAAAGCCAGGGGCGGGCCAAGAGAGGCGCGCGAGCGCCCTGGGAGAGGCGCCGAGGAGCCCGCGTCACCGGTGGCGGGAGGAATAGCCGGGGGTACCTGGTGAAACGGAAACGCATGCTCATCAAAGTAAACGTGCCGGGAAGTGAACACACGATGGGAGACGGGATCATAGCACCGATATCCCTTGGAGTTGGAGGGGTAGCCGATGAAAATGCAAGCGACAGAACGAGGTGCGAGTTTGTGAGGAGCGGAGTCGACAATGCTAAGATAGCAAAGGCACCCGAAAATACGCAAGCCGTCATAAGAAGGGGGCGTACCGAAGAGAAGATGGTGAGGTGCATAGTTCCACCGTGGGAGACAAGGGCGAAGGTTAAGGAGAAGAGAAGCAGTGGTGAGTGCGTCCGGCCAGAAACGAGACGGCACGTTAGCATGGAATAGGAGCGTGCGAACGCAGTCGTTCAGGGTGCGAACGACACGTTCGGCTCAACCGTTCTGCTGGGAAGTATACGGGCATGTGAGACGAAAAACTGTGTCGTGTTGCGACAGAAAAGTGCGGAAAGCAAGGTTGTCGAACTCTTTTCCATTGTCAGTCTGAAGAGTAAGGATGGGACACCCAAACTGCGTGCTAACATAGGAGTAAAAAGCCGTCAAAGTGGGGAGTGCATCCGACTTTCTGCGCAAAGGAAAAGTCCACACATAATGAGAATAATCATCAAGGATAACCAGATAATATAAATAGCCCGAATTACTAGGAACCGGAGAGGTCCACACATCGCTATGAATCAACTGAAAAGGAAAAGAAGCTACGGTGGTGGAGTTATTAAACGGGAGGCGAACATGTTTACCAACACGACAGACATGACAGGTGTGATCCTCTATCTTATGACAAATGAAACTGAAACTTCTAAGAATATGACGAAGTGTGACGGGATTGGAATGACCCAAATGAGCATGCCAGAGATCGACGCCGGCGGAGAGAGCAACCGGTGCGGTGGTGGAGGTGGACGGCGAATGCACCGGATAGAGCTCGTCGAGGCTGTCACATCGGTGAAGTACAATCCTGGTTCGAGCGTCCTTGACACAAAATCCAAGCTCGTCAAATTCAACAATAATAGGATTTTCACGAGTTAAACGACGAACGGAAATAAGGTTCTTAATAAGATGAGGTGACACAAGTATGTTAGACAAAGTAATAGGCATAAAAGTAGAAGAAAAAGAAGTGTGCCCGACATGTGTGATAGGGAGTGTGGAACCGTCGCCGACAATGATGCGACGATCGGTGGTGACGGGAGTGAAGGAGGCAAGATTATCAGGATGAGCAAACATGTGAGCCGTAGCCCTGGTGTCTATGTACCAATCATCACCTCAGGAGTAGTTGTTCAGCGTAGGAGCGGCATGCAGCCCGGTGAGGAGCACCGGGTCTCAGGGCGTCGGCGGCAGGACCAGCGAGGGGGACGGACACGCCATGGGGAGGCCGTAGCCGCCGCTCAGCTGCGGCGGTAGGTACTCTCCATACGGTTGCTGAGCCGCGAAGTACGCATGATGCACCGGAGGGGCGGGAGCCTGCTGGCCTACTGACAATCCCACCAGTACTCGAAAGACTCGTATGCAGGCAGAACCCCATACGCAGGCGAAGACCCGTACGTGGATGCGGGCAAAGCCCCGTATGCCCCGTACGTAGGATACCCGTACGTGGGAACGGGCATGTCGTAGGTAGCGGCCGCCCCGTATGGCAGCGGGGCCGCGCCGTAGGGCGCCGGCGGCGGGACGGCAGAGACGATGGTGGACAAGCCGACGGATGCCATCTCTGGTCCGCGCCAGCAGACGCCGAGTACTTCCGGCGACGAACAACGATGACGAACGAAGCAAAACGCTGGATTCCGATCAACCCCTCGGTGCAAAGCCAGCCTCAAGTAGCTGATCGATCTTTCCTTGGACGTGTACTAGTACTAGTACTAGTACGTGGGTACTAGTACTTCCGGCTGCAACAATCACGGGAGACACGTACGGAGTCAACTAGCCAATCGATCGTTGCCTTGATCGATTCCAGCACCAATAGATACGCACACCACTTGATTGTTTGATGGCCGCAGGCGAGCGATGTTGGCGAGCGGATCGGCGGATTAGGCGAGGCTGGCGGCGCTGGGTAGCGCGCGCCGCGCGCGGCTGAGGAGTTGGGTGGGGTGTGCGGCGCAGCTGGGTAGCGCGCGGCTGAGAGGAGCGGCGGCAGTGAGATGCGCGGCGGCGGCGGCGGTAGCGGAAGGCTAGGGTTAGAACTTAAAAACCGATACCATATATGTTGTTGGTATTGCATATTGTATTGCTCATGTGCAAAGGCACGTATATATAATGTACAAGAGGTGGGTCACGACCTCAGCTATACAAGGACGGCTTTTGAAAGTTTAAATCCCTGCAGGGGAGTCCCAACTTAGCCCATCACAAGCTCTCACGGTCAACGAAGGATAAACCTTCTCCCGAGACATTCTGATCAGACTCGGTATCCCGGTTCTACAAGACAATTTCGACAATGGTAAAACAAGTCCAGCAACACCGCCCGAATGTGTCGACAAATCCCGATAGGAGCTGCACATATCTCGTTCTCAAGGCACACTCAGATGAGCCAGACGTCGGGTAGGCCAGCCCAGAGTTGCCCCTGGTAGCCCCGGACATCGCTCGGTTGGATCAACACTTAGAGAAGCATTGGCCCGAGGGGGGTTAAAATAAAGATGACCCTTGAGTCCGCGAAACTCAAGGGAAAAAGGCTAGGTAGCAAATGGTAAAACCAATGTTGGGCATTGCTGGAAGAGTTTTATTTAAGGCGAACTGTCAAGGGGTTCCCATTATCACCCAACCGCGTAAGGAACGCAAAATCCGTAAACATAACACCGATATGACGGAAACTAGGGCGGCAAGAGTGGAACAAAACACTAGGCAAAAGACCGAGCCTTCCACCCTTTATCAAGTATATAGATGCATTAAGATAACAAGATAATATAGTGATATCCCAACAATAAACAATGTTCCAACAAGGAACGATCTCCAATCTTCACCTGCAACTAGCAACGCTATAAGAGGGGCTGAGCAAAGCGGTAACATAGCCAATCAACGGTTTGCTAGGACATGGTGGGTTAGAGGTTTGACATGGTAATTTGGGAGGCATGAAAGCAAGTGGTAGGCATCGTAGCATAGGCATAGCAAAAGAGCGAGCATCTAGCAAGCAAAGATAGAAGTGATTTCGAGGGTATGATCATCTTGCCTGCAAAGTTGTCAGAGTTGACTTGATCCTCGTAAGCAAACTCAACGGGCTCCTCGTTAGCGAACTCGTCTCCGGCTCTAACCAAACAAAACAAACAAGCAAAAGGAACACAATCAACCACGTGCAAATGCTCGAACTACATGATGCAAACATGGTATGCTATGCGGGATGCGGTATGTGATGCATATGCAAGATTTGATAAGGAATGATTGAACCTGACCTCAACATGGAAATCCAAAAGTGCCACTAGAAAGGTGAGGTGATTTCGGTTGAAATCGATATAAAGATCACCGGAATCGGATGCATGGTTTGAAAATGGTAAGCAAAACAAATATGGCACCGGTCTGTGATAAACAGCAAGTAGCCATCTAAATGCATCAAGATAAATATGCTACAGCACTCAAACATGGCAACAAAATACATGGCAGGGATCCACTCATGTTGCTTGACAAAAGATGAACACTGAGCTACGGCCAATTCATCCACTAACAGGTTCAAACAAGCATGCCAAAAATGCAAATGGTAAACAGGTTTCAGACTTAGTGAAATTAACACAAGTCTGGAATTTAACATCAGGTAGCACACTTTGGAGCACGAAAACTATATGCTACAAGAACTTAACATGGCAAAGCAAGGCATGACATGAAGCTACTCAAAGAGCTTATCAAAAGTCCCTTAGAGACCTTGAGCCAAAAGGGATTAGAAAATACAATTGCAAGCATAAGAACATGGCGAAAACATAATCAGGTTACCGACTTAGAGAAAAACTGGAACATGCAAATCTGTTAACGATTAGGCATGTTTACGAGCTCGATGCACTCACTGCAGAGCAATGCATGACAAAATAAGCATACACCCATCAAGAATACATAACATAGAAGCTAGACATGGCAAGAACAACAACATAGCATGCCCGGATCAATAATAACATCCTCGGCAAAATCGCTAACGAGTCAACAATCTGCCAGGATTCACGAAATAGCAAAAGTAGAGCTCGATTGACTCAAGCTAGGGTGCTCCATAATTGCAAACAAAGACATGGATGGATAGATCACCACAATATTAACAAATCATCCTTACTGATCATCCTCAAAAGAGGCACGGATCACTAGGAAACAACATGAACATATGGCATATTGATAAAAACAGATCAAGGACTTGGAGAAATTCTAAGTCCCTGAAATCAGCATTAACGAATGCACTACTTTGCAAGCTTGTGCTAGTCACCACACATGTCACAAAAATACATGGATAGCATCTCTGTAAAGATGGCATGGCATATAACAAAACACATGTAGAGCTCAGGGGCATATCATGCACACATTAATCATGGCAAAAATGACAAATATCTATTTGGTATAGATCTGACAATTAACTCAAATAGCTCTCTTCTAACAGCATTTCGGACATCAAGATGAGCTCAAATGAAAAGTATGCAATGAGATGAAATGATATACTTTTTGAGACGAACATTTTGATATGCTACACGCGCAAAACGGAGTTACAGATGCAAAGTTACGGCACGAGCAAGAATGCAAAATAATATGCAAAACTGGATCGAAGTCAACCCTAAAAATCTAGATCTCAGATCTGAGGCGCGGAAGTCGAGGTTTGCCGCCGTTCCTGTAGCTGGCTGAAGACCCTGTTCGCCGGAGAAGAAGAGGCGGCCAGAGCTTGCGGGGTGGAGCTCGCCGGCGACGGGACGACGGCGAGGAAGGACGGGGAGGCCAGCGAGGTGACCGGCGCGGCGAGGGCGCGGCGTCCCCGGCCGGATGCGCGAGGCGGCGCGGCGTCGGGGTTGCCGGAGTTCGCCAGCGGCGATGGTGCGGCGGCTGGATCAGGGCGGCTCGGGCGGCGCGCGGGAGGCGGCAGGCGCGGGGAGGCACGGCCCGGATCGGCGGCGGGAGGGCCCGGTGCGGGCCGAGCGGGCCGGCGGCGGGGCACGGTGGCTGGGGCCACGTGGCGCCCTCCTACTGGCGCGGGGCGGCGGCGCGGTTCGTCCGGCCAGCTTCGGAGATGTCCGGCGCGGCGCGAGGGAAAAATTAGGGTTAGGGGGGAGAGGAGACCCGAGATTTTCGGGGAGCTGTCTATATATAGGCATAGAGGGAGCTAGGAGAGTCCAAATGAAGTGCGGTTTTTGGCCACGCGATCGTGATCGAACACTCTAGATGATGGAGAGGATTTTGGTGGGTTTTGGGCCAAAATGGAAGGGTGTTGGGCTGCAACACACACGAGGCCTTCTCGGTGTTGGGAAACGTTGCAGAAAACAAAAAAATTCCTACGTTTCACCAAGATCAATCTATGGAGTCAACTAGCAACGAGAGGAGAGTGCATCTACATACCCTTGTAGATCGCGAGCGGAAGCGTTCAAGAGAACGGGGATGATGGAGTCGTACTCGCCGTGATCCAAATCACCGATGACCAAGTGCCGAATGGACGGCACCTCCGCGTTCAACACACGTACGGAGCTGCAAAAACAAGTTAGACGTCCTCTAATTGTTGTTGCAAGTTTTACGTGGCTGCAATAGGGTTCTAGAAAGAACGTTTTCTTACCTACGTAAAAGCCACAACGTGATTTGTCAACTTCTATTTACCCTTCATAAGGACCCTTTTCGTCGAATCCGCTCCAACTAAAGTGGGAGAGACAGACACCCGCTAGCCACCTTATGCAACTAGTGCATGTCAGTCGGTGAAACCTGTCTCACGTAAGCGTACGTGTAAGGTCGGTCCGGGCCGCTTCATCCCACAATACCGCCGAAGCAAAATAAGACTAGTAGCGGCAAGAAAGTTGACAACATCTACGCCCACAACAAATTGTGTTCTACTCGTGCAAAGAGAACTACGCATAGACCTGGCTCATGATGTCACTGTTGGAAAACGTTGCAGAAAACAAAAAAAATCCTACGTTTCACCAAGATCAATCTATGGAGTCAACTAGCAACGAGAGGAGAGTGCATCTACATACCCTTGTAGATCGCGAGCGGAAGCGTTCAAGAGAACGGGGATGATGGAGTCGTACTCGCCGTGATCCAAATCACCGATGACCAAGTGCCGAACGGACGGCACCTCCGCGTTCAACACACGTACGGAGCGAATGACGTCTCCTCCTTCTTGATCCAGCAAGGGGGAAGGAGACGTTGATGAAGATCCAGCAGCACGACGGCATGGTGGTGGATACAGCAATGATCGCAGCAGGGCTTCGCCGAGCTTCTGCGAGAGGGAGAGGTGTAGCAGGGGAGAGGGAGGCGCCAAGACTTGAGGTGCGGCTGCCCCTCCCTCCCCCCTCTATATAGGCCCCCTGGGGGGCGCCGGCCCTGGAGATGGGATCTCCCAAGGGGGGCGGCGGCCAAGGGGGTGGAGTGCCCCCCAAGGCAAGTGGAGACGCCCCCCCCCCCACCCACCCTAGGGTTTCCAACCCTAGGCGCAAGGGGGCCAAGGGGGGGCACACCAGCCCACTATGGGCTGGTTCCCCTCCCCACTTCAGCCCATGGGGCCCTCCGGGATGGGTGGCCCCATCCGGTGGTCCCGGTACAATACCGGTGACCCCGAATCTTTCCCGATGGCCGAAACTACACTTCCTATATATAATTCTTCACCTCCGGACCATTCCGGAACTCCTCGTGACGTCCAGGATCTCATCCGGGACTCCGAACAACTTTCGGATTACTGTATACTCATATCTCTACAACCCTAGCATCACCGAACCTTAAGTGTGTAGACCCTACGGGTTCAGGAGACACGTAGACATGACCGAGACGACTCTCCGGCCAATAACCAACAGCGGGATCTGGATACCCATGTTGGCTCCCACATGCTCCTCGATGATCTCATCGGATGAACCACGATGTCGAGGATTCAAGCAACCCCGTATACAATTCCCTTTGCCAATCGGTACGTTACTTGCCCGAGACTCGATCGTCGGTATCCCAATACCTTGTTCAGTCTCGTTATCGGCAAGTCACTTTACTCGTACCGTAATGCATGATCCCGTGATCAACCACTTGATCACATTGAGCTCATTATGATGATGCATTACAGAGTGGGCCCAAGAGATACCTCTCCGTCATACGGAGTGACAAATCCCAGTCTCGATTCGTACCAACCCAACAGACACTTTCGGAAACACCTGTAATGTACCATTATAGTCACCCAGTTACGTTGTGACGTTTGGCACACCCAAAGCACTCCTACGGTATCCGGGAGTTGCACAATCTCATGGTCTAAGGAAATACTTGACATTCAGAAAAGCTACAGCAAACGAACTACACGATCTTTGAGCTAAGCTTAGGATTGGGTCTTGTCCATCACATCATTCTCCTAATGATGTGATCCCGTTATCAATGACATCCCCATGTCCATAGCCAGGAAACCATGACTATCCGTTGATCAACGAGCTAGTCAACTAGAGGCTCACTAGGGACACATTGTGGTCTATGTATTCACACATGTATTACGATTTCCGGATAATACAATTATAGCATGAATAATAGACAATTATCATGAACAAGGAAATATAATAATCATTTTATTATTGCCTCTAGGGCATATTTCCAACAGTCTCCCACTTGCACTAGAGTCAATCATCTAGTTACATTGTGATGAATCAAACACCCATGGAATTCTGGTGTTGATCATGTTTTGCTCTAGGGAGAGGTTTAGTCAACGGATCTGCGACATTCAGATCCGTATGTACTTTACAAATATCTATGTCTCCATCTTGAACATTTTCACGAATGGAGTTGAAGCGATGCTTGATGTGCATGGTCTTCTTGTGAAACCTAGGCTCCTTGGCAAGTGCAATAGCTCCAGTGTTGTCACAGAAGAGTTTGATCGGCCCCGACGCATTGGGTATGACTCCTAGGTCGGTGATGAACTCCTTCACCCAAATTGCTTCATGCGCTGCCTCCGAGGCTGCCATGTACTCCGCTTCACATATAGATCCCGCCACGATGCTCTGCTTGCAGCTGCACCAGCTTACTGCTCCACCATTCAACATATACACGTATCCGGTTTGTGACTTAGAGTCATCCAGATCTGTGTCGAAGCTAACATCGACGTAACCCTTTACGACGAGCTCTTCGTCACCTCCATAAACGAGAAACATGTCCTTAGTCCTTTTCAGGTACTTCAGGATATTCTTGACCGCTGTCCAGTGTTCCTTGCCGGGATTGCTTTGGTACCTTCCTATCAAACTTACGGCAAGGTTTACATCAGGTCTAGTACACAGCATGGCATACATAATAGACCCTATGGCTGAGGCATAGGGGATGACACTCATCTCTTCTATATCTTCTGCCGTGGTCGGACATTGAGATGAGCTCAATTTCACATCTTGCAACACAGGCAAGAACCCCTTCTTAGACTGATCCATATTGAACTTCTTCAATATCTTATCAAGGTATGTGCTTTGTGAAAGACCTATGAGGCGTCTTGATCTATCTCTATAGATCTTGATGCCTAATATATAAGCAGCTTCTCCAAGGTCCTTCATAGAAAAACTTTTATTCAAGTTGGCCTTAATGCTGTCCAAAAGTTCTATATCATTTCCCATCAAAAGTATGTCATCTACATATAATATGAGAAGTGCTACAGAGCTCCCACTCACTTTCTTGTAAACGCAGGCTTCTCCATAAGTCTGCACAAACCCAAACGCTTTGATCATCTCATCAAAGCGAATGTTCCAACTCCGAGATGCTTGCACCAGCCCATAAATCGAGCGTTGGAGCTTGCACACCTTGTCAGCATTCTTAGGATCGACAAAATCTTCCAGCTGCATCATATACAATTCTTCCTTAAGGAAACCATTAAGGAATGTCGTTTTGACATCCATTTGCCATATCTCATAATCATAGAATGCGGCAATTGCTAACATGATTCGGACGGACTTCAGCTTCGCTACGGGTGAGAAAGTCTCATCGTAGTCAACCCCTTGAACTTGTCGATAACCCTTAGCGACAAGCCGGGCTTTATAGATGGTCACATTACCATCCGCGTCTGTCTTCTTCTTAAAGATCCATTTATTTTCTATGGCTCGCCGATCAATGGGCAAGTCAGTCAAAGTCCATACTTCATTTTCATACATGGATCCTATCTCGGATTTCATGGCTTCCAGCCATTTGTCAGAATCTGGGCCCGCCATTGCTTCTTCATAGTCCGAAGGTTCACCGTTGTCTAACAACATGATTTTCAAGACAGGGTTACCGTACCACTCTGGTGCGGAACGTGTCCTTGTGGACCTACGAAGCTCAGTAGCAAATTGATCTGAAGTTTCATGATCATCATCATCAACTTCCTCTCTAGTCGGTGCAGGCACCTCAGGAACATTTTCTTGAGCTGCGCCACTTACCGGTTCAAGAGGTAATACTTCATCAAGTTCTACCTTCCTCCCACTTATTTCTTTCGAGAGAAACTCTTTCTCTAGAAAGGACCCATTCTTGGCAACAAAGATCTTGCCTTCGGATCTGAGGTAGAAGGTATACCCAACAGTTTCTTTAGGGTATCCTATGAAGACGCATTTTTCCGACTTGGGTTCGAGCTTTTCAGGTTGAAGTTTCTTGACATAAGCATCGCATCCCCAAACTTTTAGAAACGACAGCTTAGGTTTCTTCCCAAACCATAATTCATACGGTGTCGTCTCAACGGATTTCGACGGAGCCCTATTTAAAGTGAATGCGGCAGTCTCTAAAGCATAGCCCCAAAATAATAGCGGTAAATCGGTAAGAGACATCATAGATCGCATCATATCTAATAGAGTGCGATTACGACGTTCGGACACACCATTACGCTGAGGTGTTTCAGGCGGCGTGAGTTGTGAAACTATTCCACATTTTCTTAAGTGTGTGCCAAATTCGTGACTCAAGTATTCTCCCCCATGATCTGATCGCAAGAACTTGATTTTCCTATCACGTTGATTCTCAACCTCACTCTGAAATTCCTTGAACTTTTCAAAGGTCTCAGACTTGTGTTTCATTAAATAGATATACCCATATCTACTCAAGTCATCAGTGAGGATGAGAACATAACGATAGCCACCGCGAGCCTCAACACTCATTGGACCGCACACATCAGTATGTATGATTTCCAATAAGTTGGTTGCTCGTTCCATTGTTCCTGAGAACGGAGTCTTGGTCATTTTACCCATGAGGCATGGTTCGCACGTGTCAAATGATTCGTAATCAAGAGACTCTAAAAGTCCATCTGCATGGAGCTTCTTCATGCGTTTGACACCTATGTGACCAAGGCAGCAGTGCCACAAGTATGTGGGACTATCATTATCAACCTTACATCTTTTGTTATTCACACTATGAATATGTGTAGCATTACGCTCGAGATTCATTAAGAATAAACCATTCACCATCGGAGCATGACCATAAAACATATCTCTCATATAAATATAACAACCATTATTCTCGGATTTAAATGAGTAGCCATCTCGAATTAAACGAGATCCTGATACAATGTTCATGCTCAAAGCTGGCACTAAATAACAATTATTGAGGTTTAAAACTAATCCCGTAAGTAAATGTAGAGGTAGCATGCCGACGGCGATCACATCGACCTTGGAACCATTCCCGACGCGCATCGTCACCTCGTCCTTCGCCAGTCTCCGCTTATTCCGTAGCTCCTACTTTGAGTTACAAATGTGAGCAACCGCACCTGTATCAAATACCCAGGAGTTACTACGAGTACTGGTAAGGTACACATCAATTACATGTATATCACATATACCTTTTGTGATGCCGGCCTTCTTGTCCGCTAAGTATTTGGGGCAGTTCCGCTTCCAGTGACCACTTCCCTTGCAATAAAAGCACTCAGTCTCGGGCTTGGGTCCATTCTTTGGCTTCTTCCCGGCAGCTTTCTTACCGGGCGCGGCAACTCCCTTGCCGTCCTTCTTGAAGTTCTTCTTACCCTTGCCTTTCTTGAACTTAGTGGTTTTATTCACCATCAACACTTGATGTTCCTTTTTGACTTGTACCTCTGCTGATTTCAGCATTGAATATACCTCAGGAATGGTCTTTTCCATCCCCTGCATATTGAAGTTCATCACAAAGCTCTTGTAGCTTGGTGGAAGCGACTGAATGATTCTGTCAATGACCGCGCCATCCGGGAGATTAACTCCCAGCTGAGTTAAGCGGTTATGCAACCCAGACATTGTGAGTATGTGCTCACTGACAGAACTATTTTCCTCCATCTTACAGCTGAAGAACTTGTCGAAGACTTCATATCTCTCGACCCGGGCATGAGCTTGGAAAACCATTTTCAGCTCTTCGAACATCTCATATGCTCCGTGTCGCTCAAAACGCTTTTGGAGCCCCGGTTCTAAGCTGTAAAGCATGCCGCACTGAACGAGGGAGTAATCATCAGCACGTGTCTGCCAAGCGTTCATAACGTCTTGGTTCTGTGGGACGGGTGCGTCACCTAGCGGTGCTTCTAGGACATAATCTTTCTTGGCAGCTATGAGGATGATCCTCAAGTTCCGGACCCAGTCCGTATAGTTGCTGCCATCGTCTTTCAGCTTGGTTTTCTCTAGGAACGCATTGAAGTTGAGGACAACGTTGGCCATTTGATCTACAAGACATATTGTAAAGATTTTAGACTAAGTTCATGATAATTAAGTTCATCTAATCAAATTATTCAATGAACTCCCACTCAGATAGACATCCCTCCAGTCATCTAAGTATAACATGATCCGAGTTAACTAGGCCGTGTCCGATCATCATGTGAGACGGACTAGTCAACATCGGTGAACATCTTCATGTTGATCGTATCTTCTATACGACTCATGTTCGACCTTTCGGTCTTCTGTGTTCCGAGGCCATGTCTGTACATGCTAGGCTCGTCAAGTCAACCTAAGTGTTTGCATGTGTAAATCTGTCTTACACCCGTTGTATGTGAACGTTGGAATCTATCACACCCGATCATCACGTGGTGCTTCGAAACAACGAACTGTCGCAACGGCGCACAGTTAGGGGGAACACTTTCTTGAAATTATTATGAGGGATCATCTTATTTACTACCGTCGTTCTAAGTAAACAAGATGCAAAAACATGATAAACATCACATGCAATCAAATAATAGTGACATGATATGGCCAATATCATATAGCTCCTTTGATCTCCATCTTGGGGCTCCATGATCATCTTGTCACCGGCATGACACCATGATCTCCATCATTGTGTCTCCATGAAGTTGCTCGCCAACTATTACTTCTACTACTATGGCTAACACGTTTAGCAATAAAGTAAAGTAATTTACATGGCGTTTCTCAATGACACGCAGGTCATACAAAAAATAAAGACAACTCCTATGGCTCCTTCCGGTTGTCATACTCATCGACATGCAAGTCGTGATTCCTATTACAAGAACATGATCTCATACATCACATATATATCATTCATCATTCATCACAACTTTGGCCATATCACATCACATGACACTTGCTGCAAAAACAAGTTAGACGTCCTCTAATTGTTGTTGCAAGTTTTACGTGGCTGCAATAGGGTTCTAGCAAGAACGTTTTCTTACCTACGTAAAAGCCACAACGTGATTTGTCAACTTCTATTTACCCTTCATAAGGACCCTTTTCGTCGAATCCGCTCCAACTAAAGTG
The DNA here is from genome assembly GCF_002162155.2 of Triticum dicoccoides. NCBI lineage: Eukaryota > Viridiplantae > Streptophyta > Magnoliopsida > Poales > Poaceae > Triticum > Triticum dicoccoides. The sequence goes on along the minus strand of NC_041382.1, from coordinate 743,058,592 downwards.
GGAGAGACAGACACCCGCTAGTCACGTTATGCAACTAGTGCATGTCAGTCGGTAAAACCTGTCTCACGTAAGCGTATGTGTAAGGTCGGTCCGGGCCGCTTCATCCCACAATACCGCTGAAGCAAAATAAGACTAGTAGCGGCAAGAAAGTTGACAACATCTACGCCCACAACAAATTGTGTTCTACTCGTGCAAAGAGAACTACGCATAGACCTGGCTCATGATGCCACTGTTGGGGAACGTTGCAGAAAACAAAAAAAAATCCTACGTTTCACCAAGATCAATCTATGAAGTCAACTAGCAACGAGAGGAGAGTGCATCTACATACCCTTGTAGGTCGCAAGCAGAAGCGTTCAAGAGAACGGGGATGATGGAGTCGTACTCGCCGTGATCCAAATCACCGATGACCAAGTGCCGAACGGACGGCACCTCCGCGTTCAACACACGTACGGAGCGGATGACGTCTCCTCCTTCTTGATCCAGCAAGGGGGAAGGAAAGGTTGATGAAGATCCAGCAGCACGACGGCGTGGTGGTGGATGCAGCAATGATCGCAGCAGGGCTTCGCCGAGCTTCTGCGAGAGGGAGAGGTGTAGCAGGGGAGAGGGAGGCGCCAAGACTTGAGGTGCGGCTGCCCCTCCCTCCCCTCCCCCTTTATATAGGCCTCCTGGGGGGGCGCCGGCCCTGGAAATGGGATCTCCCAAGGGGGGCGGCGGCCAAGGGGGGTGGAGTGCCCCCCAAGGCAAGTGGAGGCGCCCCCCCCCCCCACCCTAGGGTTTCCAACCCTAGGCGCAGGGGGGGCAAGGGGGGCGCACCAGCCCACTATGGGCTGGTTCCCCTCCCCACTTCAGCCCATGGGGCCCTCCGGGATGGGTGGCCCCACCCGGTGGACCCCCGGGACCCATCCGGTGGTCCCGGTACAATACCGGTGACCCCGAATCTTTCCCGATGGCCGAAACTACACTTCCTATATATAATTCTTCACCTCCGGACCATTCCGGAACTCCTCGTGACGTCCAGGATCTCATCCGGGACTCCGAACAACTTTCGGATTACTGTATACTCATATCTCTACAACCCTAGCGTCACCGAACCTTAAGTGTGTAGACCCTACGGGTTCAGGAGACACGTAGACATGACCGAGACGGCTCTCCGGCCAATAACCAACAGCGGGATCTGGATACCCATGTTGGCTCCCACATGCTCCTCGATGATCTCATCGGATGAACCACGATGTCGAGGATTCAAGCAACCCCGTATACAATTCCCTTTGCCAATCGGTACGTTACTTGCCCGAGACTCGATCGTCGGTATCCCAATACCTTGTTCAGTCTCGTTACCGGCAAGTCAATTTACTCGTACCGTAATGCATGATCCCGTGATCAACCACTTGATCACATTGAGCTCATTATGATGATGCATTACAGAGTGGGCCCAAGAGATACCTCTCCGTCATACGGAGTGACAAATCCCAGTCTCGATTCGTACCAACCCAACAGACACTTTCGGAAACACCTGTAATGTACCTTTATAGTCACCCAGTTACGTTGTGATGTTTGGCACACCCAAAGCACTCCTACGGTATCCGGGAGTTGCACAATCTCATGGTCTAAGGAAATACTTGACATTCAGAAAAGCTACAGCAAACGAACTACACGATCTTTGAGCTAAGCTTAGGATTGGGTCTTGTCCATCACATCATTCTCCTAATGATGTGATCCCGTTATCAATGACATCCCCATGTCCATAGCCAGGAAACCATGACTATCCGTTGATCAACGAGCTAGTCAACTAGAGGCTCACTAGGGACACATTGTGGTCTATGTATTCACACATGTATTATGATTTCCGGATAATACAATTATAGCATGAATAATAGACAATTATCATGAACAAGGAAATACAATAATCATTTTATTATTGCCTCTAGGGCATATTTCCAACACTCGGTCCCTCGGTTAACCGTTGGAGTATCTAACGAAGTCCAAATGATACGAAACTTGACAGGCGGTCTACCGGTAGTAAACCAAGGCCGCTTGGCAAGTCTCGGTCCAATCCGGAAATGTTTAACCCCCACACACGAAAAGAGGTAGAAAGGACCACCGGAGGAGATAGGACCGCCGGAATGCAAAACGGACAACGGGGAAAATGCTCGGATGCATGAGACGAACACGTATGCAAATGCGATGCACATGATGACATGATATGAGATGCATGACAACGACAACAACACACGGAGACAAAAACCCGAAACCGAGGAAATAAAATAACTTAGCGCCGGAAACGGCAAGAGTTGGAGATCATATAAGGTAAGTTACATCCGGGGTGTTACAAGAAGCGATACACCTTTCAGGCAATTCTAACCTAGTTGTTGACGGGCATATTCCTGGATGGATCCCTTCATTCCAATTGAAAGTGCTATTGCTCTCTGGTTGTGACCTTGACAAGAACATTATTGCAGAACCACATATTTTACGCACACAACGTCATTCAGAGATGCTTGATTTATCCAACAATAACTTGTCTGGTAGCATGCCGAATTGGCTGTTTACAAAGGAATCAACACTTCAGTATCTAAATCTTGGAAACAACTCTCTAACTGGATCGATGTACCCAATATGGCATACCCAACCTTATCTATCCACTATCGACATAAACATGAACCAAGTCACAGGACAGCTGCCGGACAACATTGGCTCATTGTTTCCAAGATTGTCTTTTCTTAATATTTCTGGTAACAACATCGATGGGAACATACCAAAGTCGTTGTGCGCGAACATTTACATGGAATCTTTGGACATGTCGAACAACAAACTTTCTGGGGAAGTTCCAGCTTGTATTTTCACTAATTATCAATGGCTATCCACGTTGAAGGTCTCAAACAACAGGCTTGGTGGTCTAATTTTTGGTGGGATGAATAATCTGTCCAGTATGAATGAATTGTACCTGGACAGGAACAAATTTGAAGGGTTTGTCAGGTGTTCTAAAAGTCATGGATTTGCATGATAACAAGCTGTCTGGCAATCTTGATAACTCGTTATGGAACCTATCTTCTTTGGTAGTCCTGAATCTTGCTGGCAACCATATAACCGGCAAAATTCATCCACAAATCTGTGGCTTCATGGGACTTCGCTTTTTAGATCTATCAAGCAATAATCTTGCATGGTATGTGCCAAACTGTATCTTTATACAGCTCAATTTTGTTAACCTGTCTGAGAACTCATTTTCTGGCGATATCTCTTTTCCCTTTTTCAACACATCAAGTCTTATTTCTTTGGATATCAGACACAATCAGTTCACAGGCAACCTCCACTGGGTACATTGTCTTGACAACATTAGGCTACTTACGTTGGGCAGAAATAAGTTCGAAGGGTCAATTAATCCAAAAGTGTGCAAACTCATGTACTTGAGGATAATTGATTTGTCCCATAACAAGCTTTCAGGTTCATTGCCAGCATGTATTGGTGATATCTCTTTCAAAGGCGACACAGACGATCAAATGTTGGAGCCAGTCTATGGAGAGATATACAATGGCTCTTCATATGACTTACGAGGCTTCACCTTTGCCTCCAAGGGGAATCTCTACACATACGGTCGAAGTTTCTTCGCTTCAATGTCTGGCATCGACCTATCTGCAAACATGTTGCATGGAGAAATTCCTTGGGAGCTAGGGAATCTAAGCCATGTCAAATCCCTTAACCTGTCATACAATTTCTTTGTTGTCCCGATCCCGATGACCTTGAGCGGCATGGAGGAGATAGAGAGCTTGGACCTCTCCCACAATGAGCTGAGTGGACCAATACCTTGGCAGCTAACTCAGTTATCAACATTGGGGGTGTTCTCTGTGGCATACAACAACTTGTCAGGATGTATACCAAACTCTGGTCAGCTAGGCTTCGGCATGGAGAGCTACCTAGGTAACACCAACCTTCACCAGATTACACAGGGGGACATGTGTGCTGCTCCCAGTCCAGATCCTGCTGCCGGGAAAGAAGTGGAAGAGACGACCAGTGACCCAGTTCTATATGTGGTCACAGCTGCCGGCTTTGTGTTGGCGTTTTGGGCCACTATTGGATTCTCGTTTTACCATCCTTACGGAAGATCAGTAATGCTCAAGATGTAGTGCTCGAACAATTATGCAATGTAAGCACATTGGAAGTATTACAATTATGTAGTATGCACTACAGTGTTCCTATTCAAAGAAAAAAGATTGGCCTAGTTGTGTATTTTAAGTGTATGTAAGTACACATACACTGAGCTTCCTCAAAAAAAATTCTGGGTATGCAATGTAATTATATTTTGTATCAGATTCTAACTTTTTAGCACTGAGAATGTACCAGATGTACTTGAGAGAAATTAGAAATAAAGAGCGATCTTGCACTTCTCACATAAAGTCAGAAGTTAACATGTAGAATCTTAGCACATACAAAAAATGGTGGAGGTTCATGCATTCGTACTAGCAAAGTCGCCGCTTCCTTCTCTTGCTTGTTCTTGACGACCTTTTACCCTTTCCAAAATCTGATTCCATGGCCAGTGGCACCAACATACCTCCTTTGAAATCATCAGCATGTGAACTCTTCGCAATAGACTTTTGTAACTTGATGGAATATTTGAAGTCTTTTATCTGCAAGGACTATATAGGTCATGTTAACGAATGCCCCTTGTACGTGCTAAACCCACCTCCCAAAGATTATAGCTTTTACAAGAAACAGTAACGAAAAAAAATATAAGAACATCTTCTTCAACTGTGCTCTCTTCCTATGGATACAGATTCATCAAAAAAGGATACAGGAAACTTATGGTATTTTAGAACGGAATAGATATGAAAGGAGAATATTCAATCAACCTTTAAGTAAGATTGAACATCAATATGTATATAGTTCAGCAAATCATTTCAAGTATCTATGTTCATAATGTGCACCAAAAAATGCATTATTTAATTTCCTTGACATTATAGGTCTTGAATGTAGCGCAGCTGCTACCATTTTGAGGTGGAAAGATCAGAAAATATCTTTCCTCTATTCCTTTCACTGTCTGGCGCCATATATCCTGGCTCTTCGTATGTTTTTCATTCATCTACAGGGTAAGTCAAAGGACATCAGCTACACCAACAGCCAAGCTGGTTGGTGTACCTCACCATCAGCTACACCAACACTCCAGTTGTTGGTCTAATTTATGGTCTAAGTTAATTCTCGAAAAGCATGAACGCACTATATTATAAAATGGTGGGAGTAGTAAATAGGGACAGGGAGTAGCATGCTTTTCCCTTTCTAGAGCATGTTTTGTATGTATATTTCAACTAGTCAATTATAGATGCAAATGGATGTCGATCAATAGATACATGGACATACTACCTATATATAGTACTCCCTCCGTTCCTCAATATTTGTCTTTTTAGAGATTTCAAATGGACTACCACATTCGGATGTATATAGACATGTTTTAAAGTGTAGATTCACTCATTTTGCTCCGTATGTAGTCACTTATTGAAATCTCTAAAAAGACAAATATTTAGTAACAGAGGGAGTATGTTGCAAAGACCTCACAAGAATGGGCAAGGGTGCGGACTCTTAAGTTTAAGGGTTTTTATCATTTATGCCACTACTTGTGTCCCACTACTCAGTTTTGCCACTAGGAATGTGTAACACCCATAATGCGGCTATATCTCCCACGTGTCGGGGCATGACTTAGAGGCATAGCCGCATGATAGGTTTGTGGGGTAATCTTCAGTCTTCACACAGTCTCATATACTGAATAAGAAAGGGATAAAGAGTTGGCTTACAATCGCCACTTCACACAAATACAAGTTAAACATACATCATCCAGAATACAATCAAGGTCCAACTACGGAACCAAAATAAAAGAAGACAACCCCAAATGCTAGATCCTCGATCGTCCCAACTGGGCTCCACTACTGATCAACAGGAAACGAAACATAACAACGAACAAGATCTTCATCGAGCTCCCACTTGAGCTCGGTTGCGTCACCTGCACTGGTATCATCGGCACCTGCAACTGTTTGAAAGTATATGTGAGCCACGAGGACTCAGCAATCTCACACACACAAGATCAAGACTATTTAAGCTTATGGGTAGGATAGGGTAATGAGGTGGAGCTGCAGCAAGCAATAAGCATATATGGTGGCTAACATACGCAAATAAGAGCGAGAAGAGAAGCAATGCAATGGTCGAGAAGCTAGAAGTGATCAAGAAGTGATCCTGAAACTACTTACGTTCAAGCATAACACAAGACCGTGTTCACTTCCCGGACTCCGCCAGAAATAGACCATCACGGCTACACATGCAGTTGATGCATTTTAATTAAGTCAAGTGTCAAGTTCTCTACGACCGAATATTAACAAATTCCCATCTGCCACATAACCGTGGGCACGGCTTTCAAAAGTTCAAACCTTGTAGGAGTGTCCCAACTTAGCCCATCACAAGCTCTTACGGTCAACGAAGGATATTCCTTCTCCCAGGAAGAACCGATCAGGCTCGGAATCCCGGTTACAAGACATTTCGACAATGGTAAAACAAGACCATCAAAGTCGCCCGAATGTGCCGACAAATCCCGATAGGAGCTGCACATATCTCATTCTCAGGGCACACTGGATGGGCCAGACGTCGGGTTGTCATAGACCCTGGTTGCCCAGGGGACGCCGGACATCGCCCAGTTCGGACCAACACTTAGAGAATCACTGGCCCGGGGGAGTAAATAAAGATGATCCTCGGGCTCGCGAAAACCCAAGGGAAGGTTATAGGTTGTTAGGAAAATGTAAAACCAAGGTTGGGCCTTGCTGGAGAAGTTTTATTCAAAGCGAACTATCAAGGGGTTCCCATAACACCCAACTACGTAAGGAACGCAAAATCAAGGAACATAACACCGGTATGATGGAAACTAGGGCGGCAAGAGTGGAACAAAACACCAGGCATAAGGCCGAGCCTTCCACCCTTTAACAAGTATATAGATGCATTAATTAAATAAGAGATATTGTGAATCTAAGCCATGTCAAATCCCTTAACATGTCATACAATTTCTTTGTTGTCCCGATCCCGATGACCTTGAGCGGCGAAGGAGATAGAGAGCTTGGACCTCTCCCACAATGAGCTGAGTGGACCAATACCTTGGCAGCTAACTCAGTTATCAACATTGGGGGTGTTCTCTGTGGCATACAACTTGTCAGGATGTATACCAAACTCTGGTCAGCTAGGCTTCGGCATGGAGAGCTACCTAGGTAACACCAACCTTCACCAGATTACACACGGGAACATGTGTGCTGCTCCTGGTCCAGATCCTGCTGCCGGGAAAGAAGTGGAAGAGACGACCAGTGACCCAGTTCTATATGTGGTCACAGCTGCCGGTTTTGTGTTGGCATTTTGGGCCACTATTGGATTCTCGTTTTGCCATCCTTACGGAAGATCAGTAATGCTCAAGATGTAGTGCTTGAGCCATTAAACATCCGTACTACGGTCATGTAGTGCTTGAGCATTACATGTTAGATATGTATAATCCTTAAATGTAAGATCCAGAAAGCTTCCTTTTTTGGCTCTAATGTAACCTACTCTACTTTGTAACTGATTGTACTATTTCTCAAAGAGAATGTATCAGACCCTTTGCGTATGCGGCAAATAATGGAGGTTCATGCAGTCATGCTGGCAAAATCGCCGCAAATTCATTCTCTTGCTTGTTCTTGATGACCTTTCACCCTTTTCCAGGATCTGATTCTATGGCTAGTGGCACCAGCATACCTCCTTTGAGATCATCAGCATGTGAACTCTTCGCAATAGACTTTTGTAACTTGATGGAATATTTGAAGTCTTTTATCTGCATGGATTATATAGGGCATGTTAACCAATGCCCCTTGTACTGAAAACCACCCTCCCAAAGATTATAGCTTTTACAAGAAACAGTAACGAAAAATATAAGCACCTGTTCTTCCAGGTCAAGAATCATATCATCCTTCAGCTTCAACTGTGCTCTCTCCCTGTGAATGCAGATTTCATTAAAGAAGGATACAGTAAAGTTGTGGCATTTTAGAATGGAATAGATATGAAAGGAGAATATTCAAACCACCTTCAAATAAGATTGAACATGAATACATATATAGTTCAGCAAATCATTTCAAGTATCTATGTTCATAATGTGCCCCAAAAAATGCATTATTTAACTTCTTTCAAATAACACATCTTGAATGTAGCGCAGCTGCTACCATTTTCAGGTGGAAAGATCAAAACATACCTTTCCTCTATTCCCTTTACCGTCTGGTGCCATATATCCTGGCTCTTCGTGAGTTTTTCATTCATCTAATAAGGCAAAGGACATCAGTTACACCAACGGCCAAACTGGTTGTACTTTATAATGGAAAGATGTGTGATTTAAAAGGCTCACTTCAGCAACTTTCTTTTCTCCAACATTGTATTTTCAAGCTTAAGTTGCATCTCTTGAAGCTTATCATTTACAGTTTTATCCACAGCAACAGAAATGTGGCGTTCCCTTTCTTTCTTAGCGTCTGGCAAAAGAGCTTATGAACGAACAGAGGCATATAAATGGATCAGAATAGTACATAACTAATTATAACAAAATGTATCTCCAAGAAAAACTATACGAGAAGCTCTAGAACAATACAATGGATAGTAAAAAAAACAGTACTACAAAGGAAAGAGCACTGCACCTCTCGCTGAGTTTCAAGTTGGTTTGCTAAAAGACGATTGTATTCATCCACAATCTGTTAAGAGCAGGGCACATGATTTTGAGGAACAAGAATACCAAGAAGGTGTTACAGAGAATCAAAACAAAGAAACATAAAACTCTTACTGTGTCCGCTTTCTGCTAAACATAACTCCACCCATATCTGAGTCCTCGTGCATACAGTTTACGCAGTTGTCCTCGGGATATTCACACTTTGAACTGAACTTAGCATGCTTTACATCGCTTTTTGAGTGATTGAGTCGATGGACATAACTGTCACCAACATAATTCCAAACACGTTGAGTTTCCAAATCGAGAGAATAGCAGTGCTGAGTGCCTTTCCAGTGCCTGGTTGAATGCCCTTCTTTGTACCTACAAACGGCAAAACAATAAATTTAAGGTTGATTTGGGCATGATGACAAAAGCAGAACTACTCATATATTTAACCTCTGACATAGTTTTTCTTTAAATAATCATGCTAAATGCTTCAAAATAGCACAACATAGCAGAGTGACTATGGGTTCTGAACATCTGCTAAAAAAGGTCAAAAGGAAATAACTATTACTACATAAAAGATTAGTATCAGGGAGTCTGGGAGAAATAAAAGCGATGATATAGTTAAGTTTCATGTTAAATGCTTTGAAATAGCACATAGCAGTGACTACTAGTTCTGAACTTCTGATGAAAAAAGGTCAAAAGGAAATAATTATTACTACATCAAAGACATGTATCAGGTAGTCTGGGAGAAATAGAAGTGATGATATAGTTATGCTCCAATGTAGGTTTCCCTTCTTCCTAACTTCTACTGAGTGCACCAGACCACCGTACAGCATATTATGTAAAGGTGTGAAATGCTTAATCATTCCTGCCATAGTAGGACGACTACGAGTTCTGGTACACTTTCAGTCAGCCAGCGTTAGCATACCTTCCGCATCCAACAAAACCACATATCACACAGATCCAGAGGTTTTCAGAGGTCTGGCAAACAGAACATGTAGGATTTGTAGGAGCTTCAGACAGCTTCTGACAGAACTGACAAACCTGAAATTGAAACAACAATAAATAAAGGCAAACTACAATGGAACCCAATACACAGACAATTTAACGCTACACATACATGTGGTTATAGTGTTGGAAACTTGGAATGAATGTTTGTGTCTATAAAGCAGCATTTACTCGTTTGCAATTTTATGATCTAGTCAATCGAAGCGAAAGTCAATATGTATCTTGGATAATTAGATTCAAACAGCTGGCAACAACATTCAATACTTTATACCGGGTAAAAATATATCCATATGAGCACTAGACACAAGGTTTAATATTCAAGTCAATATGTATCTTAGATAATTAGATCCAAACAGTTGGTGTGAACATTCAATACTCTATACCGAGTGAAATTTATTCATATGAGCAACAGACACAAAGTTTAATATTTAACACTGCAAATACCCCTGAACCTCAGTAGGCTCCGAGTGTCCAAGAGTACAAATAAAGCCCAATGTGTGATATCAGTCACCAGATGACTGCACATTCAACATTGCTGTGGAATTCTTTCTACTTCACTAACCAGTCCTACTGAAGAATATTACAAGTAAGTGAACACATGAGAAGATTTATATAAAATGAGTAATGGCAACCCAGATGTAGTGTAAAGACAAAACAAGAAAAGATGGCTTCCATCTGAAACAAAGTGATTCCTAGTTTCCCCGTTAGCACGCAATGAAACAGTGATTAAGAAGATCCTTCCTTACCGGACAAGATGAACTGACCCACATTGAAACGCATGAACACTGGAAAGAATGGTCACAATTAGTAGCCCCAATTCCACTGATGTCTTGATCCAACCTTTCTGAATCACACAGAAAAGATAGTTAGGGAACATACTGGTCATGTAATACCTTACACTAGATACATAACTAAAGTGACAAGCAGAAAAATCTAAAAATTAAAGATGAGGAAATGGAATATTGGTAGATCTAATTAAATGGTTTCCAAACTGTAGCCAGAAAAAAAGTGGGTGTATCTGTGGATGGTTATACTTAAACAACAGAAGTGCATGCACAAACCGTTATATTTTACCCCACAGAGGCACAGACACAGTTCTGCAATTTGGTAGAAACTACATGCTTAAAAGGATGCCTCCAGAAGCTGTCTGTAAGAGAGTAACAACATGAAAATTGATTTGCCTAATATTGTGGGCTGCCCTTAAAATAAGGTAATCTGGATTTTGTGAGGGTAAAAACTCCACAGAGATGTAAATTTGATGTTTGCAGATGGTGTTTCTGACAAATAAAAGTGCCTAATCTTTTTACTAGATTATTACAACTGTGGTTTTCTCAAGCAATGCGGCCATGATCAGAAGTACACTTTGCACAAAGTTCATATCCAATGTTAACACAATACTAAGTTTGTGCGTATGCCAAAAAGGAGCTGACCTATGCCTCAGAGGTTGTAAGAAGCTCAGTGGATGATGTGTGTTGCACAGCAACTATAAACAGATCATGGCACACCTCTACCTGCACCATGGAACAGCAGGCACATTTCCCAAATTTAGCAGTAGCAATGCGCAAAATGGATAAACCAGTCAACAGCAATTTGACAATCTTACAACCTCTGAGGACGAGAACCTCCAGCCATTGAGGTCCAGGTAGAATACATCGGCACTCTTCTGATCCTCAAACTCAACAAGCACATACCGGTCCTCCACCCCATCATCGCTATGATCATGACGGCACATACAAGTGTTATGTGTGAATACTCAAATGCAATCATCAAGACTAAATGCGTCTAGAAATTCACCTGATGACACGGATCTCAGAGGCGTGCTCGACGTAGGGGCCGCAGAAACGGACGAAGTCGTCCGGCGTGACCCGGGTTGGAACGGCGAGCACCAGGAGGCGCGGCACGCGGAAAAGAGCAAATTGGTGAGAAATCAAGGCGGGATCGTTACCCGGAGTAGAGAGATGCAGGGGATCGGTGGGGCGGCGGGCCCGGAGGAGGAGGAAGAGGGTGGCGGTGGCGGCGACAGCGGAGGCATAGCATGAAGCGGGGAAGGTGGGGGAGGAGCGGTGGAGGTGGAGTACACCGCTGGTGTGGTGGATCCTAGGGTTCCGTGCGGCCGCGGCGGAGGTCACGCCGGGCAGCTCGAGAGGAGTTGTGGCGGAGGTTGTGGAGGGGAGAGGGTTGCTGGAGCGTGGGGAGATGGGATTGGATGCCGACATCGTCGGCGGTGGCGGAGCTGCTGGTGCCGACATCGTCGGCGGCGGCGTGGGAGTCGGGCAACTCGACAGACTGGATAACGAAGGCAGAACAGTGTCGATCGTGTCAGGAACTCAGCATACTTTCATCTGAAAATAATCCAATTTGTTACTGTATTTATTACTAGTTGTGTGACGAAATGTTACTGAATTTCAAAATTAACATAGTTGCACGCTATGATACCGCATCAACAACAACAAAAATAGGAAGACAAACGACAAAAATTAGCAAGACGAATTCCCATGTTATTACCCTAAAAAGCATCAACAATAAAAATCACTCCCTCCGTCCCACAATATAAGAACGTTCTAGTGTCAAAAATGCTCTTATATTATGCGACGGAGGAAGTAGAAGGCAAATTCCCATGTTAATCAAACACAAGCATTAGTAGCGCTGAACACTACAACTCCACGGAGTCGAAAGAGTGGAGCGGAGTTAATTGCTATTCAACCTGGCAGAGCGGCTAAAACCGAGCTCTGCACGACTGACCAGTGTTAAACCAGCTCGATGTGTCGTGGGAAGCCGGTACAGAGTGGAGTTTACTGCCAAACAAGTTGTCAACTCCCGATTTGTCGTGGGGAGTCAGCAACCTAGGAGCAGGGAGTGGAGTCAAGGATTCGACGGAGTGGAGGGCATCCGAACAGGCTGTTAGTCACGATGAATCCTCCATCCACTTTATCCCACACATGTCGATGGCGTGTTGATGTTGGTGTCATTGGAGTTCCATGTTGAAAGGGCAATGGCGTCAATTATGAAGGATCCACCGTTTGAAGAAGAAAATGACAATCGATCATACCTACATGTTCGCCAGAGTCAGATGAAATAACTAGATCGGTGTCATTGTTGCAGAAGCAACC